>NC_061862.1:120392818-120692818 GCF_907164915.1 Impatiens glandulifera | reverse complement strand
CGTCTGGTTGAATATCAACTGGATTAGCCATCTAATTATACATTATGTTTCTGTTGACCGGAACTTCATCATCACTATCAGATTGGAGTGTAGTATCTTCCAACCTGTTAGAAACTTCAATGAGTTTGTTAGAATTTCTTTCAACAAATTCATCAAAGACAATGTGGGAAGATTCTTCACCAGTTAAAGTTTGTTTATTAAACACTCAATAAGCTTTAATAACTAAGGAATAGCCTAACATAATTACAACATCTACCTTAACATCAAAAGTAGTCAAATGATTTTTCCCATTGTTATGAATAAAACACTTATATTTAAATATCCTAAAGTATGAAACTGTAGGAACTTTTCCATAATAGATTTTGTAAGGTATTTTATTAAAACATTTATTGAATATTGACCTATTTTATGTATCGCATGCAGTGTTTATGGCTTCTGCCTAAGGTTTTTGAGAGACACCTGAGTCAGATAGCATAGATCTCGTTGCTTCCTTTAGTGTTTTGTTCCTCCTTTCAACAACACCTCTTATCTTTTGACAAACTCAATCACTAACTCCCCAATTGACCCTCATTTACACACTTTTTCATGTTTCTTTAACTTCTCGGAGAATCACCTACTAACCCTAATCTTGTGAATCATACTTTTCATATGCCTCTTTATCTTTCGACAAAGTACTCACCAATAATAGTCGACAACTATTTTACTCTCACTTCAACAAATCAACAATCAACACAACCAATAATTTCCAACTTAATCTCATCTTTTTATTCACACGTTTTCATGTTTCTTTATCCCCTCATATGTCTCTTATCTCCTCAGCAAACCACCTACTAACCATAATCTTGTAACTCACACTTTTTAATATGCCTCTTTATCCATCGACAAACCACTCAACAATCTTAGTCGATTTCTATTTTAATCTCACTTCAACAAATCAAAAAACAATCCAAATTGATCAAAGACCTCATATCCAACGTCAAACCAACCACTAGCCCCCAATTGATCATCATCTTGTGACTCACACTTTTTTATATGCCACTTTATCTCTTCGGTTAATAAACCATCCACGACCTGACCTCCATCTCGTGACCTCACACTTTCAGATGCCTCGTATTTTTTATTTAAAAGTTGCGTTACCATATATTATAGTCAAGAATGCATTTTTGAAAATCTAAATTTGCATATTTTGGTATTTAAACTCTGGTTTTAATCATGAAATATGAACACTTTAACCACTTTACCACTTAAAATTGTTAAAATATTTTTATTATTTTGTGTATGTATGTATGTATGCATATTTTTACTAGTAAAAAATATACAATTACCGAGAATGATCGACGAGAGTGAAAGAATACTCTCGACGATATTAATATCAAATTGTGATTATAACCAAGAGTAGAGGCTAGCTCTCGATAAAAACATAAATTTTCCCTAATTACATCCGACCCAACTTTATCTCTTTCTTCCTCTCTCATTATCTCTTCTTCCTCCTCATTCTGTCTTCTCTCTCTTTCTTGCTCTCTCATTCTCTCTTCTTCTTTCTCATTATGTCTTCTTTCTTTCACTCAAATCTTTTCCCTTCTTAATTTATGCAGTGTATTTCTTTTCTAATTTGTATATAGATCTTTAATATGTATTTCCATATGCACGGATTTGAAGTGTGCGGTGGTGAAGACGATGAAGAAGAATAAGAGTTTTCATTTGTATCTGTTGGATCTGGTTCATTGACTAGATTTTAGAACCTTCGTTGTCGCCTTCTTCATCTTTGTCGTCCTGAGCATCATCGCCGCCTGCAACTAATCTAAAAGTTTGTATCTGTTGGATTTGGTTCATCGACTAGCATCGTCGTTGTCGCCTTCTTCATCTTTGTCGTCGTTATCATCGCCTCCGCTGCAACTGATCTAAGAGTTTGTATCTTCTGGATCTGGTTCATTGATTAGAACCATCGCCGTCACCTTCTTCATTTTCGCGGTCCAAATCATCGTCACCGCCTGTAACCGATCTAAAATCTGGATAAGAATATGCAGATTTTAAAGATTTAGAATAGAGATTACCGATTGATGAAGAGAATGTCTTTATCCATGAAGATATTTGAGGATTGTAGTTGGCCGAAGTAGAAGAAGTGACGGCGGAAGGCATAGGAGGTATGAGATTGAGAAATTAGAGAATCCTGTGTACTTAAAGTTAGGTTTAAGCCTAATAAATCTTCCTTATCCATCATCATAGGAGTATTGAAAGGGACGTTTGTGATGATTCAAATGTAAGGAAAAGAAAGTCAAGAAAATGGAGGAAAGATGTTAGTTGCATAAGAGACATAAAGATTACACATTTCTCATAAAAAGAAGTATTATTTTTGTTTGATATTTTGCTGTAACTGGTTCGACTATTCAGATTCAGATTATATATATATATTTTTAGAAAGATTTATTATCAACGAGAGTATTGACTTTGCTTTCGGTTATAGAAATTAAATATCTCCGAGGGAGACAATCGCTCTCGATGACATTAATTTTTTATTCATCGAAAGTTATATCACCGAGACACTACAAGAGCATTTATCGCCCTCGGTGAACACTATCACCGAAATTATTTTGTCTTTCTCCGAGTATTTTTGCTTTACTTAAAAATCAATTTTTTACTAGTGTTTGTATTTAATATTTATTACCAATTAGTTATTTTTTATATTAACCAAAATATTATTTATACTAATAAAGAAAATATTATATATATAATAAGTGAAAATATATGATAAAAGATAAAATGTATTCATAAAAATTAATGATTAAACATAATAATAATATATATATATTATTTATAAAATAAATATATATTTTATATAATTTTAAAGAATATATATATAATATATATAATTAATTAATTAATTAGAAAAAAAATAATTAAGAAAAAATAATTAGCTATTATTATTACCATTTATATATATATATATATATATATATATATATATATATATATATATATATATATATATATATATTACAGTGTTATTATATATATAATTATTGATAATATAATATATATTTAGAAAGAGAAAAAATATAAATTAAAATATATTTATATAAATTAATAATGAAAAATATATATATAATATAGTCTTATTATTATATAAATATTTGTTCTCACTAATCATATAAAAAAATATATATTTTTATTCACAATCTTTATATTTATAAATGTACTTATAAAATAATAATATTAATTAATTTCTTTTAATATTTTTTTTAATTAATTTATATCTCTCAAATAATTCTATTATATATAAAAGTTAATTAAGAAAGAGAGTAGATAGAAGAATATATATATATATATATATATAAAGAGAATATTTATAATTCTATATTTATATATAAATATTTTATTTTTAAAAGAATAATTATATACAAATATTTCATATTAAAAATTTATTCAAGCACATTAATAATGATTAATAGTAGTAATCCCAATAAATTTGATTATATAAGCACATGGACCGTATACCATATATTCATACAATCATATTCATCAACAAACAATTAAATTCATCATCAAGCAAGAGAGCAATCCTAGACAAAATGAATTATAACAATGTCAATGACTCGTGATTGTAATGATGTTTATTTCCTATGGTCAATCAACAAACAAAGATTCTTTCCAACAATGTCTATGGAAATGTGCAATAATGTGTTTTGTTACTAACTAAGACTTCAATGCGATAAATTCATGTGGAGTACAATGCATTCAAAAATGTATCTTCAATCATCTTCCTTCTCTAATGTATAACTTGTAAGCATTTTAAGTGATCAGGGTTTGAAATATTATAAGAGGGATGATATAAAATTAAAAGAAAAACGTGAAGCAAAATCAAGGACAAATATCTTCACTAAATAAATCCATTTCCCTAAATTCATTAAACTCTCAAACAACCATTACAGCCAAAATATGAATAAACTTTTATACATAAATTAGAAAAATTTAGGTAGAAATGCCACTGCTAAGGACATGTTTGATCATCGATATAGTGATTTTGTTAGTCGAATTAGATATAGAAGGAGATTAAACATTATGGAGTTTTCGTTCCATAATAGAGTTTACTTTTGGTAGGACACAAACAAATATCACCGCCCGAACAAGACATTATGCGCTAACAAGATATTGATAGTTTTCATGTGGGACATTGATACAAGTTGTTCTCTAAGATGATTCCATATAATTTTTATTGGGAAAATCTTTTTGAGTCAAAAATTCCATCCAAGATCTCGTTCTTTGAATGGAGCGTTATTCATGGTGGAATTCTAACAGATGATATGTGCACGAAAAATTGTTATATTTTAGTAAGTCGTTATCGTATGTGTCAAGAAGAGGTTGAATCGACAATTCACTTACTCTTGCATTGGGGTGACTAGTATTTGAAGTCTTTTAAGGAGTATTACTATGATTCATTGGGTGATGCTCGAGTCTTTAGGTAGTTGCTAGGAAGTTTGGATTTATGCGGCTGATATGATAGGTCTACATATTTGAGTTACCATCCAAATTATTCTTTGGTGGACTAACTGGTTGTAGAGAAATCGTCGAATTTTCAATGATCGTAATCGTTCAATGCGTATCATTTATAATACTATTATTATGATACTTTCTGAGATTCGTTCAAGAAAGTAAGTAGAGTCTATCAGAGAGTTAGTCGTTCTTCTCGAGGATTTACAAACTCGATAACTTATTAAGTACTGTTTTTTTCTTGATTTTTATTTGTTATTTTAATGTCATGTTTTGTCGTCGTGCTTAAACTAATTGTTTTTCATTTTTAATAAAATTGACCTTTTTTAAAAAAAATTCTAATTTATTCTATTTTCTTATTTTAGACTTTTATAATTATAGAAATTTATTACTATTTTCCATTATATTTTTAACCACTATTTAAAAAAACGTGAAAGTTAAAACTAATCCCATTATATGTGAGGGCAAGTCTTACTTTTCAATCACTAAATAAAATCTGATTAATTTTTATTGAATGATTTTCATCATATAAAATCAATTCAATACCTTAACATTTTTATCATCAACTATTATATCATCGTCTCTCATTGAATGAGTAATTAATTTTTTAAGACATATATAATGTTTACACTAATATTAAAAATGTGACCACAAAGGAGTTAATCATTTAACTAGACGCAACTATACGCTGAACTTACCTAGTTATTACTTAAGTAATTATTTGTTGAGAAAGAAGTTTCCACAAAGAGTTGCTCCTCCTGATGTGCAACTTGAGCCCGTTTCATTGTTTAAGGTTCACTTGAGTCACATCCTTTTATTGTAGATTACTTTTGCAAATATTTGGTGATTCCCCATCACATGACTTCTCACACTACATATCTAACCTCCTCCAGCATCTAAAAGGAGCATAACCTTTCTTCACACAATATATAAAAACAAGAAAATATGATTTAGAATATCTACTTGTGCTTGGAGAATTTGAACCTACACTTTCTTTTTTAGTTTTTCCAATGCTTCTTCCTTTCTCACTTTGACTTGATTGCACTTTTATTGATAATGCTCTTTATACAAACCCCTCATTCCTTATCAATCTTCATTGTTCTTGTGCCTACAAGGCACCAAAAATTTATACGAACTGACCTTTGACATGTCCTTAATGTTCTTTAATGTTAATGTTCTTTAATGAGGAAATGGTAGCCTCAAATTTTTCCGGCATAGTTATTAGCACCTTTGAACTAATCTAGAATCAATAAATCCAGTGCCAAGTAATCTTACCTTATTGACAATTGTGAGTAATCTGTTAGAGTACTCCTTGATGGTCTCTCAATCCTTCATCTTCACCATCTTTAATTCCCTAATTAAATTGAGGACCTACATCTACTTAATCTTTTCATTTCTTACATACTCTTCTTTGAGAAAATTCTAAATCTTAAATGATGCATTTATTGTCATTATCCTAATGAAAATCTCAGTTGAATCATTAGCAAAGATATTAGTCCTTGCCTTCGACTTCCTTGTCTTATTATCCTTCTGATTCTTTATCTATTCCATTTTTGGGTTAGCTTGTATTTCTGGCACTACATACCCCTCCTTAACAGCTTCTCAAAGATCATTTGCCTCCAGATGAGCGTCCATTCGAGCGAACCAGACATGTTAATTATTACAATTGAACACAGGTGGTTCTAATGATGTAATGGTATATCTGAATCCATGTAAAAAGATAATTATCGTGGTGGGTTTCTCTCACTCACATGTCCCTCAAGAAGCCTACTCTGATATCAATTTAATGGTTATTTTAAACTAAGAATGCCTTTTCAAAGTGGAAGAGGAGATGAAAAGAAAAACATAATAATTCTTGTTGGTAATCTTATATCGTAACAATTAAACTTAAATATTATATGAATATGTTACGGGCTGCTCATCAAAAACCTCGGTCCTAAAATATTTTATTCATCCGTCTCTCGGCCCAAGTGTCTATACGGGCCCGTTTATGTTTTTTATGGAATAATTCTGTTTTGTTTACTTTCTCTTTTATCTTTCTTTGAAACCGAATTCTGTTATGTTGGAAGTTTGTTGTAACCGAATACTCTTGGATAAATCAGCCTCTTTAAATGGTGATGCCCACCCAACTTTTTGGGGCTATGAATTGATATTTTGGAACTTGGTGTTTAAGTTATCTCTCGGCCCTCCTCCCCTTCTTGGACCGCTAGGTGTGATCTAGTGGTATTTCTCCCCTCCCCCTCGGCTCTTCTCTCCTTAACCTCAAATTCTCCTCTAATTCTATGTCCGTTGCGCTAGAGTGTTGAATTCCATCATCGGTCCCGAACATCAAGAACCCGTTTCTTGAATTAAAGAACTTGAAAGGCTCGGCCATAATTAAAAGTCCTAACATCTTGGTATCAGAGCTGGCCGATTCTCAACATGGTAGAAACTCGCCAGCAATCGGAAATGGATGCGCTCAAGGCCCTGATTGAAAACTTGTCCCAGCAAACAGCAGCAATGCAAGCTGCAATAGACCGTAGATTTGATGTTGCTGAAGAAAGAATGGCGGCCCTTGAGAGCGGGGCATCTGGAAACGTGCAAGAACCCCGCCACAGACCCTATGATGATAATTCTTGCCACGGTCCTTCACCATTTAGGCCCCCGCACCCTGGCCAGAACCGCGATCAACACTATGCTCCTCCTACTCGGCTACCAAGGTCGATTTTCCTCGGTTTGATGGGTCGGATGTCGAGGGCTGGCTAATTTCTGCCGAGCAATTTTTCAGAGTGGACAAAACTAAGGATGCCACTAAATTAGAAATCGCCCCCATTCATTTTTCTAGAGAAGCAAGAATGTGGTACGGGTCATATCTTCAAAACCGAAATCATATGGAGGCCCTATCTTGGGCCGTGTTCAAGAGAGACCTTATGACTCAATTCGGGCCATCTATACATGATACACCAATGAGACAGCTAATGAATTTAAAACAGGTTGGGTCGGTTCAAGAATATAACCTCCGGTACATGTCGTTCTCTCAAAAGTTATTACATATGCCAAGGGACTACGTCATTGATTGTTATTTGTCCGGTCTAAGGGAAGAAATTGCGAACTGCATCAGGTTGCGTTTTCCAGATTCTTTAAACGAAGCAATGGCCATGGCTAAAGTCCAAGAAGCAACATATCGGTCCTTAATAAGCAGTGGTAACTTGTACAGCGTTGAAGCATCATTGCTGCCCACGCCATCCAATATCAACACAGCCGGGCCGAGCACCAATACTGAATTCAAGAATTCATCATATGGGTCCTCTTCAAATGCAAACCAGGGCCATGTTATGAAATTAGACTCAGCCTCAATGGATGAAAAGCAAAAGAAGGGTCTATGCTATTCTTGCAATGAAAAATGGCAACCAAACCATATGTGTAAATCAAAGTTATTTATGGTTTCGGCCAATCAAGAAGATCAAGAAGCTGACCAAGAACCTGTTTTGGATGATCTACCTTCATTGCTCGGCTCAAGGGATGAACCAGCCATATCCTTACATGCCTTGACCGGGTCTAAAGCCTTCCAAACGCTCCAGATTCTTGGCAAAGTTGGGAACCTGTCGGTGGTGATCTTGATCGATACAGGCAGCACCCACAATTTTATCAATAGCAGGATTTTGGAGAAAATAGACCACAAAAGCATAGCAACCCAGGTACAATCGGTTAGAGTGGTTGATGGATCTAATGTTTTATGTTCTAGTGGTTGCAAGGACTTGAAGTGGTCGATGGAAGGCAATGAATACCAAACAGAAATGAAGGTAATTTCCATGGACGGATATGATATTGTGTTGGGAATTGAATGGCTGATTACTCTAGGCCCGTCTTCTTGGGACTTTGAAAAACTGACCTTATCCTATGATAAGCAAGACAGAACCACGGTCCTAAAAGAGATTCCTCGGTCGCAGGCAGTTTAATGCATGGAAACCA
Organism: Impatiens glandulifera; assembly: GCF_907164915.1. NCBI lineage: Eukaryota > Viridiplantae > Streptophyta > Magnoliopsida > Ericales > Balsaminaceae > Impatiens > Impatiens glandulifera. Next base: position 120,684,379 of record NC_061862.1, on the reverse strand, counting down.
TCTGGAAAAGACCTTAGATGAATATATTGTTGCTGCCAAAATGCAAGTAAAGAGTAAGCCCGAAGGCCAAACTGTTTCGCTCGCGGCAATGACCTTAGAAGATATTCCTAACGATCTAATTAGAAACTATCGCTCATTCGATGCTGCTGTTATGCTTATTCGGGAGAAAGACTTGGCCTGGATTTTTGAGCCAAGTATGGAGTTTAATCGAAGTTGGAAGAAATTATTTTTGCACCAGGCGCTGGGGACATTGCAGCAACCAAGGCCAGCTCTAAACACTGAAAAACTCGACCTTGGGTGCACAGAAATTCCAGAAAGGGGCGGAGTGGCAAGCGACCCGGCAACGCAGAAGATCGCAAGGACCCGGCCAGTTCCAATAGTGAAGCGATTCTGCCGAAAGTTTTTTGAGAAAATACGGTCTTATGCTGCGACCTTTGCTGAATGTACCGAAGCCCGACCGAAGCAATAGTTTTGAAGTTGAAGATGCATATTAGAGGCTGACCAGTCCACATTCTTTTCGTCGAGGGCGACGAACTTCGAAGGGGGGGATAATGTTACGGGCTGCTCATCAAAAACCTCGGTCCTAAAATATTTTATTCATCCGTCTCTCGGCCCAAGTGTCTATACGGGCCCGTTTATGTTTTTTATGGAATAATTCTGTTTTGTTTACTTTCTCTTTTATCTTTCTTTGAAACCGAATTTTGTTATGTTGGAATTTGTTGTAACTGAATACTCTTGGGTAAATCAGCCTCTTTAAATGGTGATGCCCACCCCACTTTTTGGGGCTATGAATTGATATTTTGGAACTTGGTGTTTAAGTTATCTCTCGGCCCTCCTCCCCTTCTTGGACCGCTAGGTGTGATCTAGTGGTATTTCTCCCCTTCACCTCGGCTCTTCTCTCCTTAACCTCAAATTCTCCTCTAATTCTATGTCCGCTGCGCTAGAGTGTTGAATTCCATCATCGGTCCCGAACATCAAGAACCCGTTTCTTGAATTAAAGAACTTGAAAGGCTCGGCCATAATTAAAAGTCCTAACAGAATACAATACAATAATAATAAAAAATATACAATAGATTATTAAATGAGATGAATAAAAGTATTCTCGTTTTCTCTGAGGTTTGTAAAATAATAGTTCTCTTAAAATATTTCACCGTCTCCTATTTGTGTTGGAGAGTTTCGTCGATGGCTGCTTCCTAGGGTACAACGGAACCTGAATCACAATCACCGGTTTCGCATAGAGAAGGTCGAGTTATGAAACTCGAAGACACTCACAAAGAACATGAAAGACTTTTAAAATTCTAGAGTGAGAAATTGTAAGATGATGCAATACAAGATGAAGGGATATTTATAGTTGAAAATTAAACTCGTAATCAATTTTCTAATCCAACGGTCACTAATCCATCATTTATTCATCCAACGGTTATCATTGCTTGCCTTTTCATCATCCTTACAAATTACATCCATCAATAAGTATTTTGTAGTTACAATAACAATTAATCATTTGTTAATTATCTCATTCAATGCATTAATATTAATTATAACAATTAACAAATTCATTTTCATTTGGATTAAATTTCACCTTAATTCACAATAAATTTGATGTGAATTTCATTTGGATTAATTTCACGTTAATTCACATTTGAATTTAGTGTGAAATTCATTTGAATTAATTTCACATTTGAATTTGATATAAATTTCATTTGAATTAAATTTCACAATTAATTTATATTTAAATTTGGTGTGAATTTCATTTGTTCAAATATCATGTCCATTTAAATAATGGAATTATTTTAATTCCAACAATTTTTTATTAAGATGAAATTATTTAAATATAACCAAATTATTAGATAGTGGAGCTATAAAATAAGAAAATATATGGACATGAACTACTAGAAACTCTTCAAGACCCAGTACACTACAAACTAAAACTGAAATGTTACAAAAAGTGGAAATAACCGTTTCAATACGGAGGATTAAGAATCAAAATATATATGTTTGGGTTGAAATTTCGTGTCTGGAGGTTGATAACTCATTTAGGACCTCAATGTATTTCAATCAAATGCATCATCTTAATAAACTTCATTCTAAATTATTTTAACAAACACTTAGATCAAAATGTCATTAAATTATTTAGTTAAATTATATATAATAGAATATGTTCTTGAAATTACACATATTTTATATAAAATTAAGTTATCACTGTTCAAAATAAAATTTTAAATTTTAAATTGTACTAACATGTAGCTTGTTGCACGAATAATAATTAAAAAAAACTAAGAAAAAAAATTACGTTAAAAATGTGACTATATAATTTAATTAAATATTTTTTTATCTAATTATTAAAACATATGACAAAACTTACCTTTATCCACTCATTTTATTTAAATTTGTTTGGTTATTTTTTTAAGCTTACCCAAAATCATATAAATCGAAAATATTCATTAGGTGAAAATAAAAGTATTTTCGATAAAATAAATCTTCAAACAATGAATTTTGGATTAAATTACCAATCAAAAATAAAGTTCTACTAAGTCTAATATTACTTATTATTATATATTTATTTGAAAAATAAAAATATTAAAAAAAATCATCTAACTAATTAATTTAAGTTTTTATATTTTTTATTTCTATAATGATTTTGATTATTTAATAACAAAATTCGAGGTGCATTTTTAAAAATTCGATTACACATTTAGGCATAAACCCTTATGTTTTTTTATCACCAATGTTTTTGTTACTCAGGCCGACATTCCCTTCATGGACGAACCCTTAAATTTTCTCACCAAAATTTGCGTTACTCAATCCGACATTCACTCCATGAACAAACATTTAGGTTTTCTCACCAATATTTATGTTACTCAAGCCGACATTCCCTCCATGAACAAACCCTTAGGTTTTCTCAAGCCAACATTCTCATTTCCGCTTCATCTACCAATATTCTCGCACTCACATATAATAATTACTTTTTTAGAGGGATTCAAACTCTGGTCTTTAGTATGAAATGTTAACACTTTAATCGCTAGACCACCTATGATTGTTGAAATAAGTTTATAATTTTGTGTATGTATATATATTTTGTAAGTTAAAATTTGAATAATTATATAAATTATATAGTGGGGTCTATATTACTTATTTGAAAAAATAAAAATATTAAAAAAAATAAACTAACCAATTCATTTAAGTTTTTATATCTATAATAATTTTGATTATTTAATAACCAAATTAGAGAGTGCATTCTAAACATTTTTGGGCATGATACTAAGCCTTAAATTACCCTTCGTGGACGAACCCTTAGATTTTTATCACCAATGTTTGCGTTACTCAAGCCGACATTTCCTCCATGGATAAATCCTTAGGTTTTCTCAAGATAACATTCTCTCTTCCACTTCATCTACCAATTTTCGCACTCACATATAATAATTTTTTTAAAGGGATTCGAACTATCGTCTTTAGTATGAAATGTTAACACATTAACCGCTAGACCACTTCTGATTGTTGAAATAATTTTATAATTTTGTGTATGTAATTATATTTTAAATAATTATATAAATTATCTACTAGGGTCTAATATTATTTATTATTATATACATATTTGAAAAAATATATATTAAAAAAATCAACTAACCAATTAATTTAAGTTTTTATATCTATAATGATTTGAATGATTTAATAACCAAATTCGAAGGTGCATTCTTAAACATTATTGGGCCAGATCATAAGCTTTAAATTACCATCCGTTGACGAACCCTTAGGCTTTCTCTCCAATGTTTTCTTAACTCTAAGCCGATATTCCCTACTTTGACGAACCCTTAGGTTTTTATCACAAATGTTTGCATTACTTAAGCCAATATTGTCTTCATAGACGAACCCTTAGATTTTTTTTTACAAATGTTTGCGTTATTTAAGCCAACATTCTCAATTTCGTTTCAACTACCAATATTCGCGCACTCACATATAATAATTACTTCTTTGAGAGGGATTCGAACCCAAGTCTTCATTATAAAATGTTAACACTTTAACTGCTAGACCACTTATTATTGTTGAAATAATTTTATATTTTTTTTGTATGTATATATATATTTTGTAAGTTAGATTTTGAATAACTATATAAATTATAAAAAATTTCATACACGTAAAAAGAATATAAAAAAATAATTATATCTCTTATACTAATATTAAATACAAAATTTTCTATTAATAATTATATAACATTATCTATAATAAAAAATATGAAATTTTTCTCAATATATTATATAAATACATTAATACAAATATTTTTATTTTTTTCCTATATATATATATATATAAATATTTCTTATTCTAATTAAAAATATTTTTCACCTAATTTATTTTTCAATATATAATAATTATATATTGTTTATTTATATCATATTTTTCCTAACTAATTTTCTTTTTAAAAAATAATTATTATTATTTTGTGTTTTATATTTATATATGTTTTATTATGTAAGAAAATATATATATATATATATATATATATATATATATATATATATATATATATATATATATATATTGTAACTCCCTAAAATCCTAAATTCTACTCTAAAATAGAGGGTGTGGAACCTTACAAATTCAGTTACGTATGCGGAAGCGATAGGGTGTCTTTTTAACATTTCTATTAAAATGGTGCTATAAAAGTCAGTCGTTCCCTACATGTTCCTACAAAACTACAGTTGTACGGTCTCGGTCCCTCCTTCCACACGCATATCCTGCACCTTGCTCCACTTCAAGTTTCCCTTCACCCGTCATTTAAAAACCATGGATGGGTATCTACACCACACAAGCATAGTGAGTCGATAGACCCAAACAAACATTTAAAAGAATAAAAAAAATACATTTAAATTACATTGCATCCATATGAGGGTTTTTAAGGGTACATCATCAATAGTGAAGGTGCGGTCACATCTTTAGCACATATTTTGACCCTAGACTTGAGCTGATCTTCAAGGTGAGGAATCTATATTCGTCAATTCGTCAGCTATTATTTTGGAATCAGATTACCTGAGCTCATCTTGGTAGCCCTCTTCGCGTATTCATTCGTCAATTCCTTCATCATTAATTTATCACTTTGATTTTATGACCCTTCTATAAAATATCATTCTTAGAAATTATGGACATGCAATGAAATCATGCTTTGAAACCATTATACATCATTTATATAAAATACATGAATAAATAGCATTGTGTGGATTTCTCAATAAGTATAGAAAAGTTACCTACCTTGATTATGAATATGTTAAGTCTCATCCAGGACCGAAGATTCTCGGTCGGAATAAATGGATTCTTAGGATGTGACAAATTACCCATTTAATAAGGAATTTCGACCTCAAAATTCGAATTTATGGGCATTACTATTATTGTCATTATGAAAATAGTTTTATACAAAACATTATTTAAAATCATTATGAAAACAGTTTCATGTCATGCAAAAGATTGTTTAAAACAATTTACAGTCCTGAAGGTGAGCTCTTGGAGGTGCATTTGTAGGAGTATGTGTGTGAAAGTACTAAGGTTCAGAATCATTGAGAAAAAAATAATTAAGAAAGAGAGAATGAGAGAGATGAAAGAGAATTGATGACATGAATTATTGTAGTGTCTTGCTGAATTTAAGTATCATTATATATATATTACCTAAACATCAGTATTAGAATCTAAAATATAATTATAAGAATACAAATATTATATCAATGCATTATCTATTTTGTGATCTCTAAGATAATGATAAAAAAATCATCATCACATAGACTACTGTTCTTGGTATTCGTATCTCCCCTTGAATTCCATTATAAGCTGAACTTTGTCATCGTATGACCCAAAATATATAAACTTATATGTTAGGAATTAAGTGTATTATGTGTTTGTCTTGAGAGAAGATTAACTCCCCTTCAACATATTCTAAGATTATTTAAGTGGTAAATAAATACTAAAATAACCTTATATGTATAGGCTCTAAGGAAAAAGATATTACTTGAATAACCTTAGAGTACACATTCTCTATAAAGGTATTACAAATACATATTCGGATTTTTTTTCATTGGGAATAATTACTATATAGTATGACAATCGTGTAACCCCATTTCTAATTAAATTATTTCTTGTTATCAAACAATTATTATTATTTTTTTTTTTTTGTATATGTCAAATAAACTTTAATATTATATATATATATTAATTAATTAATTAATTAGGAGTTATTCATATTAATATTCATTCTGTCAAGAAACAAATTTAAGAATCCTAAAATTTAAGTAAAAGACAACAAAGATGAGAACTTTAAAGATCTGAAAATGAACTATTTCTATTAGATTTCATACCAAAAAAAAATATTACACAATGGGAATAAGCAAGTTTCATCATCTTCTTCAATTTAATCTCCTTACATCGCAACAAGAAGGGAGGTGAAGAAGACCTTATGACACACACACAACAAGTTTATAAGGAAATAAACACCCTGATTGGATAGTTAGCATCTGTTTTTTATTATATTTTTATTTTTTGTAATTTTGTTATTTGTTTTATCGAATGCTACTAATTAGTTTAAAAAAAAAAATTGATTGTCATCATTTAATCATAGTTAAGATTTGTCTAACTTTTAATTTTTACCCTCTCACTTTTGAAATTTTTAATAAAATGGTATTAACCGTTTTTACACAAATATATATATATATATATATATATATATATATATATATATATATATATATATATATATATATATATATATATATATATTATGCATTAACTGAATTAAATCTGTTTTAAGTAAATGACCATTGATGAACTCATAAATAATTTGGTATGAACTCATATTGCAACACCCACTTAAATATATTTATTTATTTTAATAAATGATTAATTTTATCGTTCTTCAACAATTTTAAAGATTATATATAGATAAATACAAATTGTAATTATCTATTTCATAATTAATCTTTGAAACTTAATAGAAAAATCTATAAAAATGAAAATAAAAATGTTTTTTTTTCCAATTTAATGTCATGATATTAAATACAAGGATTTGTTTTTAAAAGGATAATTATAACAAATATTTTCACATTAAAAATTTAATCAAGCACATTAATAATAGCTTAATAATAGTTAATACTAGTAACGACAATGAATTTGATTATATAAGCACATATACCATATACAATATATGCATACTATCATATTCATCAACAATCAAGAGAGTGATTTTAGACAAAATAGAACCGTGACAATGTCAAGTACTTATGGAATCGTGATTGTGTTTGTATTGATGTTTCCACTACAACAAAACATACTTTCAGCAACCCTTATATGCCAACGCATATTAAGCGTGGGTAAAAATTAAAAGAAAAAAACTTTTACCAACCCTTATACATATACTATCACCTTTATTTTATTTTTTTTTTATAAAAAAACTTATAATTTAACTATTCTAAATTTTAATATTTTTTATGTTTTATTTTTAAACTTTACAAATATTTTATTTTTTAAAATTAAATTTGACTTAAAATTTTATTAACATTAAAATTTAATTATTATTTTCTATATAACATAATTTTTTTAAACATTTACAGTATTATTTATTTTTTATTACCATATGTGTTTTATTGAATTATTATTTAAATTTAATTAAATAAAAGTAAAAAATAATATAAATTAAACATTATATTATATTTAAAAATAAAATTTTAACTTATATATATTTTTTTTAAATTAGGATTTAGTATATATTGAAAAGCCCAACACTAATTAAATTTATGTTTTTATTAGTAATCAGTATATAAAAAAGCCCAATACCATTTATTTTTTTATTAGAAATCAATATAAAATAAAAAAAAAGCCCAATAACACTATTTATCTAACCTAATTAATGAGACTACTGACTGTTCATTTTCAAACCTAACTATAGTTTCAAATGGGAACATATTCCAAACTTGGCAGAGCAGCAGCTCATCGATGACCAGAAGGTCAGAACTCTCTTCTTTCCCACTATTGTTTCAAATGGGAACCTAATTTTTTTTTGTTAGGTTAAGAAAAAAATCGTTGTTCATTTCAGACTCTCTTCTTCCCCAGTATTGTTCTCGCTCTCTCCCTCTCCAAATTCAGTTCAAATGGCAGATCAGCTCACCAATGATCAGATTTCCGAATTCAAGGAAGCCTTCAATCTTTTCGATAAAGATATAGATGGTAAGGTTTTTGTATATCATAGTTCCTTCATCTGCTTGTTTTCTCTTAGATCTGGATGAGTTTATTTAATTGTGCCTATTTGTTTCATGCCTGGATTCGCTTTTTTACTTGAGGCGAGTCCTCTCCTTTAATGATTTTCTTATAATACTGATATAGTGGAATGACCATAGGGACTTTCGTTTTTCTCTAGTTAAAATTGAGAATCAGACCTTGATGATTATGTGAGCTGAAACTAATCTCTTATTTCATTTTAGAAGGCTTGAATTTGATAAAGTGATCCTAATATCTTCCTTTTTAGTTAATGTTAACAAGCTGTTTATATTATATAATTCATTCTGAAATAGATACGGCTTGAATAGACTAAAGAAAGATACCTAAACTAGTAAGCCAAATTAGTGCATTTTTAAGGTCATTAGTGTAGGTTTAAAACTGCACCAGAATGATGCTGAACCAAATCATGAGTCAGACATATTCTAAACTTTTGATCCAACACTATTTTCAAAGTAATCAAAGTGTACAATCTGGAAAGTATGACTTTGAAACCGATTTTAGGAACTATATTTTGTAGAATGTAGATTGTAGCTCGAATTTTGAATAATACTATGTCATTATAACCTTTAAGATGTTAACCTAAATTCTCTGAAATGAATTATCTTTTATTAGTATGTATTGAATCTTTCCTATATAATTTGATCATTAATTTGAAACAATGATTAAGTCAAATTAGAAATAAAGAATTGAGAGATGTCTTCTTAATTTAGGACAACATTTCGATTGAATGTGAAGCAACAAAATGTCATTCTAACGACATTCTTTAGAACTCGGCCTAGGTATGGAATCAAATGTGCACAATGTTGTCCATTAGGGCTTGCCTTGATCTGCGGGTTGTGGAAGTTGCTCCTTTTATAGGTATGTTTCTGAGTTTTTCCCATTAATTTGTTTCATCTGTATTACTAAGTTTGCAGGTTTCCCAAAAGCTGACTTCAAATATTGTTTGTTTTTATTGGATTTCTCAAGTAATGTATTTATTTAGTGCAAATGACTTGGTAAGATGTTATGGTGATACTTCTTAGTTGTTTATTTAAGTAGAAAGAACGGAATGGTGAGTCTAACTTTGTGGGATTAATGACCCAAATCAATTCCCTTTTTTTTCATAATATAAAAAGTTTCATGTATATTTCAAATAGTTTCAGGATTTAAGCTCATTTGAAAAATCATTCATCGTTACTCCAGGAAACAACGATTGTTTGTACATTATTTTCTATTCAAAGGCTCTTGTACTGGAAATTGATGCATACAATGGAACAATTCTCTAGCAAAAGAATGTTGGTCCATTAAGTTCTGCAGACTTTGCTCCCAACAGTTGATTCCATTGGTGAATATCCACTACCTTCTTCCTTTATTATTTTTAAATAATATAAAAAGTTTCATGTATATTATTAAAAGTTAGGTTATCCGAGTAAAAAAGAACATTAGAGATATAAATATTTAATTTATCATCTTACAGGTTGGATCTCTTTTGGTTTACTAGATGGGTTATTTTACTCATTTTCTTCTTGGGATTCTCAAAAGGTTCTCTAAATAAGACAAATAAGATTATGTAATCCAGGTAAGCCTGTAACTTGATTGCTTGGGTTATGTTGTTTATTTAGTGTTTATTTATCTTAGACGGAGATGCAAGATAAGATTAACCATAAAATTGGAGAATATAATTACATATCAGCAATGAAACCTACAAGTGTTGTGTTGACTTTGCTTCTTGTACCTTCTGGTTTCAGTTCATTTTGCTTCTTGTACCTTCTAGTTTCATTTACTGGTCTGAAAGTTATCTTGGTAAAATTTTGGAAAAAAATATTTTTGTTTTAAGATACAAAACAATTAGTAGTTCCAAATGGGAACATTTTGAAATATCTCAAGCAGTTTTTTTTTCTTTCAGAATGACAGAATCAGGTCAGCTTTCATCCTTAATCTTTGAGAGTGACTTGCTGCATTTTCTTGTGCTGCATTTTCGTAGGTCAGCTTTCATCCTTAATCTTTGAGAGTGACTTGCTGCATTTTCTTGTGCTGCATTTTCGTGTGGTTTACAGGATCTTCTAGTCTTCGTTAGTGCCTCAAGTGAGATACTTACCTATCTTAGAAGTTATTTTTAGTGATTCAACTTAAAGTTCTTGAAAGATTTTTGATTTCATTGCAGAGATGGTAGTCCACTTCATTGCCATAGCAAAAGTAATGAATTCTTAAAACTTGATATAAATATATTAATTCATTTATTTGGGTTAGTTTTCTAATAGCTTCTCCAAATGTTGGTTGGTTACCAAGTCAAAAACTTGAATCAAGCTATTCTCTTTCAGAACCCAAACATGATGACATCTACACAGGTAATCCCAGGCTTGTCAATATTTCATAAGAAAAAACAGATTATTTCCAAAAACTATCTTTTATGATTTAAAAAAATTTGAATGAAATGAGCAGGAAACTGTGGTATTTCTGGTATTGAAGTCAGTAGTATTGATCCTTTTGGCAATTGGTGTTAGATTCTGTTCCACACTCTGAAAAAAAGAAGTAAAGGTGAACAAGAGCGGGAAGTTTCTGACAAAATTGGTAAATTAGAGTCTTAGAACATAACTCTGCATCCTTATTATGTGTGATATTATTCTAGTAGAGAAATTTTTTAGTGTGTGCTCAAGTGTAAAGATTGTCCATATTCAAATTGTCAAAGGATAAAAAGTACTAAGTAGTAAACTTTAAGAACTTCTCTCTCATTGGAGCTAATTACTTGAAATTAATGTATTTTATTAAGCAAATAGAACATGAGTGGTAAGTTAACATACTAATATTCTTAAATTAATTTAATTATTTAAGTCTTTTTTTATTATATTTGAAATGTTTTGGTTGAATTATTATATTTGTTTTTGTAGAAAACAATTTGGTTTGCTGGAAATGTCTCAAGCATTCAGGTTAAAGTCTAAAGATAAAAATGCAACCCAGGTATTCCAGTCTTTTATTTTTCACCTTTCGACGCTTTCATTCCAGTAAGTATAGAAAAAGTGGCAAAGATTCAAACAAAGAGGTTGGGCATTCATTGATTTTACTGAATTTTATTATTGATTAAATCAAGGAGCTGGGGAAGTGAAAGCTCATTTAGTAGACAGCAAGAAGTGGAAGCCTATCAAAGAAGCCTCTCTGTGTTGAAACGAGATATGGCCAATAAAATGCATTTTATTGATCCGGTTCTATTCAATGCAAATGCTCATGCGCTGGAATTATAAATTACAGAGGCCGAAAAGAAAGGGAAACTTGTGACAAGTTGTAGTAAGCATAAAGAACTAAGTACAGTAAAGTTTTTGAAATATTTCCTATTTCTATTTAACAAAGTATGAATAGTTCCTTGAATTTGGTTATTCCCTATTTCTATTTAATAAAGTATGAATAGTTCCTTAGTTTGGTTAACGGGTCCTTGAATATAAGCTTTGCTAATTTTGGTGTTTTTATTTAATTTATAAAATAAATTAAAATAACATCTAAAACAAAAGTAAAACTAAAAAATAGTTTAAAATTAAAATATATACTTTTGGCGACGTTTGAAATTCATTACCAACGCTTTTTAAGCGTTGTTAAAACTTCTGACTTTCGGCAACGCTTGTACCGACGCTTAAATAAGCGTGGTAAAAACTTGCGCCCACCCTGCTTTTGGCGACGCATGAATAAACGTCGGTAATATTTTTAGCGACGCTTTTAAGGGTTGGCAGATATCTTTTTAAGCGTCGCTGTAGGTCTTTTTTGTTGTAGTGTTCTTTCATATGGTGAATCGGCAAACATAAGTTCATTCCAACAATGTCTACAGAAATGTGCAATGACGTGTTTTGTTACGAACAAAGACTTGAATGCAAGAATTTCATGTGGAGTACAATGCATTCCAAAATGCATCTTCAACCGTCCTCCTTCTCTAATGAATGTAGATGCTTGTAGTCTCAATTGTTCTATTGACGAATGCACCAATTTAGTCCCAGGTAATGTTATAATAATTCTTAAGATTATTAATTATATTTATAATTCTTAAAATAATTTACAATAAAGTTTATTAAATAATTATTTAATTAAATTGTGATTTGGATTAACAGATGTTGAAAAAGTAGAAGAGTGTGTGGTGGCTTGTGGAAAGAACTCCAACTGCAAAACAAAGAGATCATTGTAGATATTTGTTATGAAATTTATTACCAATCGAGGAGAATAAATTATGTAGACAGTTTTATCTTATTTTATTTTGGTTGTATAATCAGATCTGCATATTTTAAACTTATTTGAATGGCATTGGCCAGAGAATACTTTCAAACATTCATCTTTTGAAATCATACATTCCTTTTCAAAATCTTGTATAACATGTAAGCATATGAATGGATTAGGCTTTGAAATATTTTAAGAGGCATAATAATATCAAAAGAAAAACGTGAAGCAAAATCAAGAGCAAACATCTTCACAAAATAGATCTAACTTCATTGAATTCAAACACAAAATATGAACAAATTTGTATACATATAAAAACTTTTATAATTTATTCTATTTCCTTATTGTAGACTTTTGTAATTATAAACTTTTTCAACAATTTTGTTGTACATTCAATAGCTATTAAAGTACAAGTTATTACTAATCTCATTTGAGGCGGAGTCTTACAATTACGAGTTCTAAAGAATATAATACGTTTAATTTTAATTATATAATTTCATGTATAAAATCAGTTGAATATCTCAAATTTCATCTCAACTCAACTATTATATTATTGTGTAATCTCATTGAATGATTAGTTAACTTATATATATATATATATAATGTTTACAATGATATTAACGAGAAATAACTCACACCTAATATTAATATTAATATTAATATTAATATATATATATATATATTGCTTAATTTCAAAGTATCTGGATTGCCTGGTAGAGAGTTGTTATTAATTTAGATATATATGTGAGAGTAAATGAATATTTGGTTCGGATTATGGTAGGTTGACCCACTCATAAACTTAAAACGGTTAAAAATCGAATTAAAAATAATATATGTATGTTTCGAACTTGCAATCTAACAAAAACAAGTACAGTCATTTAACAAACTAGGTTAGTAAGATTTTTTTATCTTAAATTCAACACCAAATTTGATGAACGTGAGACATTCTTAACAATATAAGTTTAAATTTTTAACTTACTAATATATATATAACTAATATATATATATATATATATATATATATAACTAATATATATATATATATATATATATATATTATATGTGCTTAATTTCAAAGTGTCTGGATTGGCAGGTCGAGAGCTGTGATTAATTTGGATATATATATGTGAGAGTAAGTAGATCATTGGGTCAGATTGTTGACCCATCAAAAACTTAAAACGATTAAAAATAAAATTAAAAATGATATATGTATGTTTTAAACTTGCAACCTAACAAAACAAGTACAACCTTTAACCAAATGTGATTGAAATGTGGTTTGTCGAAGAATAATAGACCAGTAATAATTGAAAATAATTTAAAAAATATGAATCAAATATTTGATTAACCAATGTGTGAGGTCAAGATGGTAAATATCAATTAAGATTGGTGATTTTTTACTTAGGGATAAGAGATGTCATAAAGTGTGATTGAGATGTGGTTTATCGACAAATAAGAGGTCGTTGAAAAAAGATCGTGAGGTCACGAGAATAGAGGTCGATTGAAATTGATGGTTGATTTCCTAAAGGATACGAGTCGTGTGAAACTGTGATTGAGGTCGGTGATTAGTTTTATATATATATATATATGTGTGTGAAAAAAAGAGTTTGGTAAATTATAAAAGAAATTGACACATTCTTTTATTTTTTATTTAATAATAAATATAAATAAATTAATTCAAAATTTATTTAAAACAATTTTACACCGTCAACAATAATAGTATAATAATAATTTAAAATTAGAGTTTAGTTAATTAAGAAAGAAATTGACACATTTCTTTATTTATTATTTTAATAATAAATCTAAATAAATAAAATTAATAATAACAAATTTATTTAAAATAATAGTAAAAAATCAACATTAATAGTGTAATAATAATTCATATACATATATATATATAATAAAATTTAGTAAAATATTAATAAATTTTAAAAATAAAAAATTCAATTTAAATATATTACTGGTAAAAAATTGACCTTTACCGACAAATATTACCGAAGGTTTTATAAAACTCTCCTAAATAATGCCGAGAGAAAGAAAACTTTCGTTAATAAAAATAGATTCCGAGAGGGGTGTAAAACCTTCGGTTTTACTAATTAGTACCGAAAGTTCTACAAAGAACTTTCGGTTTTCACCTTCCAAAAAAACAAAATAATTCTAAGTGTTGGAAGTGGGTTAATTGTGAAGGTTATTCAAAAAACTTTCGGTTTTACCTTTCCTGAAATTTTTAATTGCGAAGGTTTTCCAATAATCCTTCGGTTTTGACTCATCCCAAAAAAATGAAAAAATATTCTAAATTTGAGAATCATTAATTGCAAAGGTTATTCAAAGAACCTTCCAATTTTTCATTTGTGGAAATTGTTAATTACGAAGGTTTTTCCAATAAACCTTCGGTTTTGACTCATCCCAAAAAATTGAAAAAAATTAATTTTCGTGATGCTTATTTCCGAAGGTTTATTAGAAAACCTTCGGTTTTAAGGATGGTCAAAACTGAAAGTTATACAAAGAACTTTCGGTAATGACCTTTATAAATACAAAACCCCAACCCTTCTCTTCTTATTTCCGCCTCTCTTTTTCCCCTCTCTCTCTCTTCTGCCCGCGCCACCGCCTACTCCGTTTCTTCTTCTCTTCTTCCTCTCATTCTCTTCTTCTCTTCTCATTCTCTTCTCCTTTCTCGCCACCGCCGGTTCTAATTCCAGGTTAGATTTAATTTATTTGTTATTATTTTGTTTTATATATGATTTAAGTTAGTTTAAATTATATTTTGTTTGTTAAATCTATATATTTTTGTTAAATGCATGATATATTTTGGATTTAGGTTATTGTGTTTGATTAAAGTTATATTAGATTTATTTGGTTTGATTAATATGAAATGCATTCAGGATGAGTGATTCATGGAAAATTCTTCGGCGTACACTAGAGAAACTGTCCCGGCAATACCATAATTTGATAGCAGCATCAAAAGCTGAGGAAGAGGCGAGACAAATTTCGTTGGAATTGGAGCAAATCCGATTAAGGGACACATAATACAAATATATTAAAATAATAAGTATTTATTAAATATTTTTAAAATACAAATATTATATATATATATAATTATTTTTTTAATTGTT
Source organism: Impatiens glandulifera (assembly GCF_907164915.1). Classification (NCBI taxonomy): domain Eukaryota; kingdom Viridiplantae; phylum Streptophyta; class Magnoliopsida; order Ericales; family Balsaminaceae; genus Impatiens; species Impatiens glandulifera. The sequence continues at coordinate 120,668,846 of NC_061862.1, read as the reverse complement.
AGTCACATAAATAATATATGCATACACAAAATTATAAATATAAATCAACAATCTTAAGTGGTCTAGTGGTTGAAGTGTTAATCCTAAATAATTGAAACTATGGTTCAAATTTCGTTAGGCACAATTTTTAAACTATTAAAAAACATTGATTGTTAATATGTGAAATAAAAATGTTGGTTTATCGAAGTGTGGAGATGGTTGGAAGCGAAAGATATTTTGGTTAAAATTTGCGATGAAATTGATGGGTGGGTAAATGACATTCACGATATTTAAGGAGATGGTTTGTTGTTTGTTGATTTGACCGAAGTGAAAGTGTAAACTCACAAGCTTAGAGGTCTATTGAACTGGATAAAAATTTGGAATGAGATGGTTAGTTAGTCGAAGTGAGTATGTCACACGATGAGAGATCAATTGGGGATCGGTGGGTCAAAGTGAGGATAAAAGAGATTGGTAATGTAGCAAAGTAAAACTTTATGGTCAATGTATGAGATTGGTAAATTAAATTCACGATATGGAATGAGATGGTTTATTGTTTGTTGATTTGACCGAAGTGAAAGTGTAAGGTCACAAGATTATAGGTCAATTGAGGTGGATATAAATTTGGAATGAGATGGTTGGTTAGTCAAGTTAGTATGTCACACGATGAGAGGTCAATTGTAGATTGGTGGGCTAAAGTTAGGGTAAAAGAGATTGGTAATATTCCAAAGTGAAAGTTTAAGGTCACTATATATATCTTATTAGGGTGGATAAATGTGAAATGAGATGAACTGGTCAGTCAAAGTGAGGATAAGTAAGTTGGGTTATTTATTATAAAATTTGCGAGGAGATGGATTATTTGACCGAGATTATAGTTCAATTGAAATTATTGGAATTAAATTGTGAAATGAGATGGTTTTAGTTAATCGACAAGTATGGTCATTTTATGAGAGGTAGATTGGGGAATTGATGGGTCAAAGTTAAGGTAAAAGAGATTAATAACGTTGGAGATATTTCATTTGACCAAAATAAAATTGTGTAAGGTCACACAATATTAGAGGTTAATTAGGGTTGGATAAATCGTGTGTAATGAGATGGTTAGTTATCCGAAGTGAGGATAAATAAGTTAGGTTGTATATTGTAAGATATGTGAGGAGATTGGTCACGAGATAAGAAGTCAGTTGGGGATTGGTGACCAAAGTGAAGAGTAAAAGAGATTGATAATGTTGGAGATGGTTGATTTGACCAAAGTGAAAGTGTAAGATCAAATATGAGAGGTCGATTATTGGAGTGGATAAATGTAGAATGAGATGGATGATTAGACGAATTGAGGATAAAGAATGTGGGTTGTATATTGTAAAATATATTAGGAGATGAGTTGGTTGACGAAATGAAAACAATGTCTCGAGATGAGAGGTCGATTGTGAATTGATGGATACATGTGGAATGATATGGTTAATTAGTCAAAGTTTAAGTAAGGTAACGAGATGAGAGGTTAATTGAGGTTAATAAATGTGGAATGAGATGTATGGTTAGCCGAAGTGAGGATAAGAATGTCGGGTTGTATATTATAAAATATGTGAGAAGTTAAGTTATTTGATGAAGTGAAAGTAAGGTCTTCAAGATAATAGAGGTCGATTGTGCTTGGTGAATAAATATGGAATGAGATGATTTTTGATTAGTCGAAGTGAAAGTAATGTAAAGTGATAGATGTCGATTGAGAAAGAAATTAATAGTGGTTGTTAAATTATGCGAGAAGATTAGTTGTTTGACCGAAGTGAAAGTTAAGATCACGAGATGAGAAGTTCGATTTGAATTAGTAGATAAATGTGGAATGCGATGGTTGGTCAATATGGGTGTTTTAAGGTCACGAGATGAAAAATCGATTGAGCATTGATGAGCTAAAATGATGGTAAAAAGAGATTGGTAATGTTTACGATTTTTTATTTAACTAATGTGAAAGTATAAAATCACGAGATGAGAGGTTTCATGAGAAAAATATATTTGAAGATGAGTTGTTTTACCGAAGTGTATAAAATGTGGAATAAGAGTGTTTTATTTTTTATTTTAATATATTATTTGTGATTTATTAAAATATATATATATATATATATATTATTATAATTTTATTTTGTTGATATTTTTATAGGTATGTATCGCACAAGAATCTTCCTAGTTACTCCTAATAACTTTATAATTGCTTTATTAGAATTCTAAATTTTCAAACAATCAACATAACTTATAGACAGTAAGTCTTTATGGTCTTTTCAAATATTATTAAGACACATTGTTGTATCTATGTTGTATCTATATGAATATTTCTTTGTCTAATTTCAATCTCATTACTCCAAGGTCTTTTGAACTTTTTTATATAAACACTTCAATCTGGATTTATCTTTATTAATTTGAAATATAGTTTAATTTGAATAATTTGAGATTTACTATTGTATAATTTGAGATTTACCATTGTATTTGGACGCGCGAGTTAACTAATAAAGGACCAAGCATAGGCGCGGAGCCCATGTTAGACCAAACAAACAGCATGTGAGGCAATGGCACATTCCATGTATGGACACGAACGTAGTCTTAAATCCATGTAGGTCGTCCTACCGACCGCGCCCTTGCGATCAAGAACCCACCTCCTCCGCGCAACAACTGGGCAGCAAAGGTAAAAAACCCTAATTTAAAAAGAAAAAAAACTTTCGATTGTTTCGCAAAGAAATATTTGAATTTTTCTCCACATGTATCAGCTTCGAAAGGGGATTCCAAAATTACATAGTTTAATGAAGGATTATTTTTTGTTAGCTTATATAACTACCCTAGAGTAGTTTTGAATAAAAAAAAAACTAACAGAGAGCCCCTCTTCCTTATTCCACCATTATTAAAGCTCAAACCAATGTCACGGTAAACCCCAAACCCCCGAAACCCCCCGAAACCCTAAAAAGAGAGAGAAAAGCTCTGGAGATTTTTAAGGAAGCGTGATTCGCATAGACGACACAACTCGCTACGGCGGAACGATAGGCACATCCACGACACAATTTGCATAGGTGGCACGATATTGTCTTTGAGTCGGAAGTCATAAAATCGGCGTCGAAATCAGCATTGATCAAAGGAAGTGCGATCGGCACATGAGACACGACACGATCGGCACGGACGGCACAATAGAACAGGCGGCACAGCCCGATCTGCACGGACAACACGATATTATATTAATCAAAGGAAGCGCAATCGGCACAGGCTACACGACAAAATCAGCACGGACGACACAATAGGCACAAATGACACTAGGGGTGAGCATAATTTGGGTTTACCCAAACCCAACCCTAACTCAAACCCAAAATATTAATTTGGGTTGGTTAATTTGGGTTGGGTTGGGTTGAGTATGGGTTAAGTTTAATTTGGGTTGGGTTAGGGTTACCCAAATTACCCAAATTATATAAATTTAATTTAATTCTCTATTATTAATCAAATATAAACTAATCATCTTCCAACTTTAAGTTGAACACGTTTTTGACATGTTTAACACGTTTTTCACACGTTTTCACACGTTTAACACATTTTCATATTTTTGGCACGTTTAACACGTTTTAACATGTTTAACACGTTTTCACACTAATAACACATTTTTCACACGTTTAACACATTTTTCACGTTTTTATCACGTTTAAAATGTTTTGACGTGTTTAATACGTTTAACACGTTTTTGAAAAGTTTAACACATTTCTCACATTTTTGGCATTTTAACACGTTTTTGACATATATAATATAACACGTTAACACGTTTTTGATATGTTTAACACGGTTTTCGTGTTTTTGGCATGTTTAACACGTTTTGACATGTTTAACATGTTTTCACACTAATAACACGTTTTTCACACGTTTAATACGATTTTCACATTTTTATCACGTTTAACACGTTTTTGACGTGTTTAATACGTTTAACACGTTTTTGACAAGATTAACACGTTTTTCACGTTTTTGGATGTTTAACACGTTTTTGAGATATATATTACGTTAACACGTTTTTGATAAGTTTAACACGGTTTTCACGTTTTTGGCACGTTTAACACGTTTTTGACATGTTTAATAAGTTTTCACACTAATAACATGTTTTTCACACGTTTTTCACGTTTTATCACGTTTAACACGTTTTGACATGTTTAATACGTTTAACACATTTTTGACAAGTTTAACACGTTTTTGGCATGTGTAACACATTTTTGACATGTATATAATACGTTAACACGTTTTTGATAAGTTTAACACGCTTTTTACATTTTTAGCATGTTTAACACATTTTTGACATTTTAACACGTTTAATACGTTTTTGATATGTTTAACATGTTTTTCACACGTTTAACATGTTTTTCATATTTTTTGCATTCTAACACGTTTTGACATATTCGACATGTTTTTCACACGTTAACACGTTTTTCACATTTTTGCACGTTTAATATGTTTTTGACATATTGAACACGTTTAACACGTTTAACACGTTTTTGGCTCTTTTAACACACTTTTAGCACATTTAACACGTTTTGGTACGTTTTTTACGTTTTTGGCACGTTTAACACGTTTTTGCATACTTAACATATTTTAACATGTTTAACACGTTTTTTGCACGTTGACACATTTTGACAAGTTTAACACGTTTTGGCACGTTTAACACATTTTTTACATGCTTAAAACATTTTCACGAGTTTGACACGTTTAATTTCACGTTTTGGCAAGTTGAATCTATGAAAAACGTATTAAACGTGTCAAAAATATGAGAAACATGTTGAACGTGTCAAAATGTGTCAAAACGTGCCAAAAATGTGAGAAACGTGTTAAACATGCCAAAAACGTGTGAAAATAAATATATTAAACATGTTAAAAACGTATTAAACGTGTCAAGAATTTGATAAATATGAAAAACATGTTAAATGTGTCAAAACGTGTTAAACGTGCCAAAATGTAAAAATATTTATCAAAATGTGTTAAATGTGTCATAATCTTAAAAAACGTGTCAAACATGTCAAAAATGTGTTAACCGTGTTAAACATGCCAAAAATATGTAAAACGTGTTCAACGTATCAAAATGTGTTAAACGTGCTAAAAACATGTTTAATGTGTCAAAAACGTGTGAAAACATATTAAACGTGTCAAAAATGTGAAAACGTGTTAAATGTGTCAAAAACGTGTTAAACGTGCCAAAATATGTAAAAATGTGTAAAAATGTGTTAAATGTGTCGTAGTCGTGAAAAACGTGTCAAACGTGTCAAAAACATATTAAACATGTTAAAAATGTGTTAAACATGCCAAAAACATGAAAAACGTGTTCAACGCGACAAAATTGTGTTAAACGTGCCAAAAACGTGTTAAACGTGTCAAAAACGTGTTAAACATGTGAAAAACGTATTGGATGTGTCAAAAATGTGAAAAACGTGTTAAATGTGTCAAAAACGTGAAAAACGTGTCAAAACGTGTCAAAAACGTAAAAAATGTGGAAAATGTGTTATAAATGTTAAAAACGTGTTAAACGGATAAAATTGTGTTAAATTAGTCAAATACATGTTAAATGAAAAAAAAAAAAATTGGGTTTACCCGTTTGCTCACCCCTAGACGACACGACCCGATCTGCATGGACAACACATATTGTCTAGCAACGTTTTGTTGTGTAGTTGGCTTTGAATGTTTTTGGTTTATTTTGGCTGCTTTTTTGGGATCTGTTGGTTGCTGTTTATTGTACAGTTTGCTCCTCAATCAGGCTGGTTTGGGTTAGGTGGCTTTTCTGGCTCCTTTATTGTCATTTGCTACTACATATTACTGTTGTTGATTTCTGATGCAGGTCTGAATTGTTGAGAGTTGCTAAGGCATTTGGTTGTCTGTTGCGCAGGCTGAGCCACGATGAGCATACGCTCGACCAACCTCCGCTCAACCAGCCTCCTCAACCGAACTAAAAGCATAAGGAAAAATAAAGGGAATCTAGAGAAATTGCTTGAAAGGGCTGCCATTTATTCTAGGTGTCCGACCGGTCACAACGTTGCTGATGCAGATGACGCTGACTTCAATCCAACAATTGCATCGACCACTCACATGGCTGGTCTATTAACCGGTCGCGCCCATCTTCCGATTCATCTCCCAACTAGCCATGGCGCCCCTCCCTTGACCGGTCATGTATCCTCCACCCTGACTGTCCTGGCTGCTATCAACCAAACCAGTAACGCTACTCCTTCGACGGGCCATGTCGTTGTCACTCTGACCGATCACGATGTTATTTTTCCAGTCGGGCTCACCTCAGCCACTACGGGGAAAAAACGGGACAGCTAATAGAGGCAAACTCAATGTGGATCCTAGCCTAAAAATTAAAATGCTTGAACACCCGCTCCAAATCGAACTCCCCCTAGAAATTGAAGAGGAATGTGTCAACGATTGGAAGCGAGTTGTCGTCGGTCACTTCATGGGCACCCATAAGCCCCATTCCGAGCAATCAAGGCCTCCCTTTTCCGACAATGGAGCGAAAAGGGAATTAAAAAAGTCAAAGTCAACGACTTTGGCTATTTCTTCCTCACTTTTGGCACGAAGACCGAAGCCCAAGCCATTGCCGACTCAGATTTCACCTTCATGTTCAATTTATGTTTCAAGCTTGCCAAATGGAATGAAGAAATGGACATCAATAGAAAACCGCCACAATCTGAACAAGTGTGGGTGAGACTAAGAAATATTCCACCGCACCTCTGTAATGCCAAAGCACTTGCCTACCTCACCGGACTCATTGGAAAGCCTCTTAAGCTCGATCCCAACATCGACTCGTTTGAACAAGTCACGTTTGCCCATATTTGCATTGAGATCAATTCAACAAGTATATAAAACCAAAAAATCGAGTTAAGATGCCGGAATGGAAACATGATTGTCATTGAGGTCATGTACGAGCATCCGGAAAAAGAGGATGGGGAAAAGCAAAAGAAACCTGTGGCCACCCCGAACAAGAGAATCTCAATGTTGTTAAGAAATCCTATATCGAAATCCTCAAAGCAAATGAAAACCACAATGAACACGTGAACGAGAACCAAACTGATCCCGATCCCACCGATCCTGAAACTAAGGCCTCTTCCCACTAATTAGGTTTGAAAAGCCCGACGTTGACGTGGATGATAACGAAAGCCAAAACATCTCAAAAACCATGAGCTCTGAAACCAAAGAAGGCCACAACGTTGTCAAAGAAACCACCTTAAGGGAAACAACTCATAAACTCAACTCCAAACTCAAGCCCAAAAGAAAAAAGTGACAAGAGAAGCTAGCGAAGACGAAGAAGCTAGAACTCTATCCGAAAATATATCTCAAAAAGACATAAGGGTGACAAGAAAGAAGGAAAGAAAGAACAAGGGAAAAGACAAGAGAGACAAGTCTAAGGATATCAACCCCTATCGTCTTATTTTAGTTGATTGATTGTTAGTTTCATTCCTTATTTACTTTTGTACTAAGATTTTATGTCTGTGTGCATTTCTTAGGCCAACCGTGGATTCCTTATGGCCATCGTGTGTTGACTTTGAGCAAACTGTTATAAGCTCAATTTCAACTCCTCTACTCCATTTACCTTTTTCAGGTCTTTTTAGTTAAAGACGTAAGCCATTTCTAAAAAAAAAAAAGCTCAAACCATCTATTTTGTAAGTTTTTGGTCATGTGAGTGTTAGGCTTAGGAGTTACTTAGAAGTTAATGCAAATTATTGTTAGAAGCTTTGTAAGTTTTAATATAGTTTGCGTTATTCAATTTAATGAAATTTTGATTTCCAATTTTTTGACTTGTTCTTGATCTATTGTTGTTTTGTTTCAAATTGGTGATTGTATGTCTTTATATTGATTGTTCATAAAAGTTTTCAGCAAAACTCAATTTTTGTTATTCTTTCTGATTTAAAAATACCTAAATTTAAAATTTTAAAAAAATATTATTAACTGAGCTCTTGTAATAACTGAGCTCTTGCTCAGTTATTACAAGTTGAAAATCATTAAACGATGTTTTAGAATGTGTTTATGTACCTTTTAAGACATGATTTGAAACTGTTAGAACATTTTAAAAATATTTTTAAAGTTCTTGAAGAACTATCGAGTTTTTGCTGTATGACATTGGTAAGTTAAATTCGTGTTTAAGATGTTATAATATATTCACTAATTGATAATTTTTTTATCTTATTAGTTTAAATTGGAGTTTTAGTTCGAAAATAGGTTTTATTTGTTTGCTACATGTAACAAAAAAAGTGCGAATAGTTGGATTTGCCGTAAAAAATTATTTATCAATTAAATCAATATTGTAAAGATAAATTAAACTCGATAATCTAAATAGTATAACTTACATTCTCTCGAATCTCGAATAAGATGATGAACTAAAACATTAAATTTGATTAAATTCATTTTATAACTTTTGTCGATTATATATAATTTTCCGACTACATGGGTTGTACATTTTGTGTAAGGGCACTATAAATTCATAGATTCTTTCAAATGGGTGTGGTGCTGCTTAACACGTGAGAAAGGGCTAGAGCAATATGTCTCATTTACAAGTCGCAGATTTGTTGTTAGGCAAAGGTGCAGGTTAAGAACAAGTTGGGCGTCTCAGTCACTTGACAAAACATTTTCTTTCGGATGGAGGATTCTTGGTCGAAGTTATATGTCGCTAAGTAGGCAACGATCGAGCAGGAAAACACAATAAGGGCTTCAGTCGCAGCATTGGCTGTTGAAGGAATTCTCAGTCCAAGTCACGGTCGCTGGGGAAGCCAAGGTCAAGGAGGAAGACATGACATCGACTAGTGAAGGATTTCTAGGTTGGAAGTCACGCTTAAGATTCCAACCTAGAATTAGATGACAAACTTTATTTCTTTCAAATTTATTCAACTCCTCATGCATAGCATTGATTCAATTTGGATCAAGCAATGCTTCATCGATTTTCTTAGGCTCAATTTAGGAAATAAAGGCAAAGTTTGCAAATTCATCCATTAATTGGTGTTTGGTCCTAAGAGGAACATTAGTATTACCAATTATTAATTTGGGTGGATGATTTCTGTTCCATTTGAAGTTTGGTCTCAGAAGATCAGACGTTTGGTAAGATGGCTCTGCAACGTCCGAACTGTCAGCTTTCTGTTGACTTATAGTCTGGTCGTCTGGTTGAATATCAACGGATTAGCCATCTGATCATACATTCTGTTTCTGTTGACCCAATCTTCTTCATCACTATCAGATTGGAGAGTAGTATCTTCCAACCTGTTAGAAACTTCAATGACTTTTTTAGAATTGCTTTCAACAAATTCATCAAAGACAATGTGAGAAGATTCTTCACCAGTTAGAGTTTGTTTATTAAACACTCAATAAGCTTTACTAACTGAGGAATAGCCTAACATAATTACAACATCTACCTTAGCATTAAAAGTAGTCCAATGAATAAAACACTTACATCTAAATATCCTAATGTATGAAACTTTAGAAACTTTTCCATTTTAGATTTTGTAAGGTGTTTTATTAAAACATTTATTGAATATTGACCTATTTTAAGTATCGCATGTTGTGTTTATGGCTTATGCCCAAGGTTTTTGAGAGACACCTGAGTCAGCTATCATAGATCTCGTTGCTTCCTTTAGTGTTCTATTCCTCCTTTCAGCAACACCTTTTGTTGTAGAGTTCTAGCACTAGATAACTCGTGTCTAATACCAGACTCCTCAAGGAATGAAGATAGAGTTCTATTGGTGAACTCAGTTCCTCTATCACTTCTTATCTTTATAACACTTAAAGATTTTTCATTTTGAAGTCTTCTAAGGATGTTAATCAAATTCTCAATTGTTTGATCCTTAGATGCTAAAAATATAACCCAAGTAAATATTAAAAAATCTTCAATAATGACGAGGGTATATCTCATTCCCCCTAAACTAATGACTGGAATTGGACCAAATAGATCCATGTGCAATAATCTAAGCACCGGTCAGATTCAGTATTCCCTTTATTTGTAAAAGTCGATCTGACCTGTTTTCCCATCTAGCAAGCAGGACAGATCATATCTTTTGAAAACTTCAGTTTAGGTATTCCAGAAACTAATTCTTTTGAACATGTATTATTAATGGTTTTAAAAATAAGATGGTTTAATCTTTTATGAAATAGTTAGTTTTGATCATTCTTGGTTATCATGCATAAAGGATCAGACGTCTTATTTTCCAGTTCATTTAATAAGAACTTCCTACTCTATTTTCTATCAGCAGAGTATTACCCTGCTGATCATTAACTAAGCATGCATGCTTTTGAAAATCAACAGCATAGTCATTGTCACACAACTGGCTAATACTGATTAGGTTATAGCACAAGTTTTCTATAAGAAGCACATCGTTTATAGTGAGGTTACCATGGATAATATTACCCTTACCCACGGTTTTACCTTTGTTGTTTTCACGAAAAGTGATCTTAGGCCTAGTACACTTGGTTATGTTAGTTAGCAGCATCTTATTGTCGATCATATGTCTGGAGCAGCCGCTGTCCAAATACCATACAGACTCCTCCAAACAGTTGTCCTTATGTACCTACAATTAAACATATTTATAGCTTTTGGTACCCATAATCAATTGGGTCTGTGGTTGATCAGTCCCTTGGGGATCTATATTTGGGTTATTTTGATGGATCTCCCATTTTGTGTGGTTAGCAATGCGTATGATTTAGGCTTAGCAGACGTCTTCCTGCCAATAGATGATTCATTAACTTTAGAGGATGGTTTTTGTCGAAAACTTCTTGACTTTCTGTCAAGTTTTTGTTTGCCAGACTTTCTGGCTGCCCCCTTTTGGGTTCTAGTCAGCTTAAAGTTGGCTTCACATATATAATCTCATCCTTTGAAGTTAAGTCTCACAACTTAGATTAGTTCCTTTTTCAGTTAAATATCCCTTGACAAAGCTTATAGGTTTAAGCTCGTCTTTTACTGGGTTCAACTTTTTATTTGGCTTGGCAGGGTTGCCATAGTCAAATCCTAAACTGGATTTGCATCCAAAAGGCCTTAGCTGACTGATCAGCTATCTGACTACATTCCAATATTTCGTCCATGAACTAACTACATAGGTTAAACGTTGATTTTTAGACGAAATAGTTTGAACCTTTTCCTTGAGCTTCTCATTCTCAGATGAGAGCTCAGCCATTTTATTTTCAAAAACTTTCGGATCAGATGAAGAAGGGCTATCAGATTTGTTTTTAAAATTCAATTCATTAAAAGAATCTGATAGCTTCTTGTACTCAATGACCATGTCATTAAGTGCAGTGGTTAAATATTCATTTGTGAACTCATCTGAGGAGAAATCAAATACCATAGAGTCGTCATATGCCATGAAGAAGGTAATCTTCCTAAACCTTAAACCTTGACCCTTAAACCCTAAACCCTAAACCCGCCACGTTTAGAGAATTCAGTTCTTTGGAGGAGAGTTTTGCGAGGCACAAGTCGAGACAGAATTGGATATCTCTTGGGGGATAAGAATATGACTTTCTTCTACCGGAAGTGTTCATCTAGGAATCTTCAAAATAATGGGAATTTCGCGCATGCATAGGATCAAATTCAGGACTTGGTTGTCCATTTCTATCGTGGTCTCATGGGAACAAAACTGGACAACATCTAAGCCACCATAATACGCTATATCAGATTGCTGAAAAGAGGATTTCTGCTGAGGATAGTAGGGATCTCGTCAAGGTTGTTTCTAGGGATGAGGTTAGAAAGGCTCTAGCTAATATCAACGACAACAAGAGCCCCATACCTGACGGTTTCAACACGTAGTTCTTCAAGGCCAATTGGGATACGGTTGGTTATGACATTATAGAGGGGATGCTTGAATTGTTTCGTAATAGGAAAATGTTAACACAATGGAATGTCACCGTGCTTAATATTATTCCCAAAAATTTCATGCCCGAAAAAATACAAGACTTTTGTCCTATTTCTTGTTGTAAGGTCGTTTATAAAATCATTTCTAAAATTCTCGCTAAACACTTTCAAAGAGTTATTTCTAAGATACTAAGTCTAGGACAATCTGCTTTCATTCCCGGTAGGTCTATATCGCATAACATCCTTCTAATGCAAAATCTTCTTAAGTGTTATGGGAGAAGGAAGATTTCACCTCGGGTTGCATTTAAAATTGACATTCGTAAGACATTTGATTTCGTTAAATGGAGAACTATTCATGACTTTCTTATTGTTTCTGGTTTTCCTAGAATTTACATTGATTGGATTATGTAGTGAGTCTCTACCTCCCGTTTTGTTGTTTGCGTTAATGGTGTTCATGGGGGCTATTTTTAGGGCGAAAATGGTGTGAGGAAGGGCGATCCTCTCTCTTCTTATATCTTCGTGTTGATCATGGAGGTCTTTAAGAGTGTCTTAACAACATTCCCTAAGAATCGCCATTACATTTTCCACCCTTTCTACGAGGAGGAGAGGATCACTCATCTTTGTTTTGTAGACGAATTGTTCTTACTTGCACATGCCAATGTTGAAACCATTCAAACTATAAAAGATGCGCTTAAATTCTTTTCTAATGTTACAGGTTTATCAATTAATGTAGATAGCGGAGAAGGTTATGCCATTCTTACTCGTAGTGTCTCTACCGCTGGGAGTTCAGCGTTCTATGGAGGTGTTAATGACAAGACAAAGGCATGGATACAAGACATCATGGGCATCCCCGAGGGTTTATTTCTAGTCTGTTACTTGGGGATTCCAGATTCAAGTAGTACATTACAGGCCACTTATTGAGAAGGTCAATAACATGATTATGGGTTGGGCAGCCAAGAGATTATCTTATGCAGGAAGGATTGAATTAGTGGGTAGTGTGGTAATGGGGTTGATCGGGTATTGGTCTCAATAAATTGTTCTTCCTAAGAAGGTAATGCGAGAGCTTGATACTTTATTACGTTACTTAATTTGGGACAGCCATGGCCGTGGGGGGAAGAAAGTCAAGTGGACCGACGTTCGTAAGCCTAAGGATAAGGTGGTGTGGGTTTGAAGAATTGTGACGAATGGAATCATGCCGTTACTTATAAGAATTTATGGGCCTTACAATCTAAGTAGAATTTATTATGGGTTAAATGGGTGCACTCCCAGTTTATGAAACGAGAAATGAGTATATGGACATGCAAAATTACTGACAACATGGCTTGGTCTTTGAAGAAGATATTGAGACTCAAAAACAGCATTGGTTCGATCTTTGACATCCGAATTAGTGATGGGCGTGGCACTCTTTTTTGGCACGATCCATGATTTGAAAACAAACCTTTAATTAGTATAGACGAATTTTGAGGCCTAAGGATCAGGAGGGATTGTGCGGCTGCCACGGTCAATGAATTTCATATCGGGCTTTGGGTTCGATTATTACTCAGGTATTGGAAGGCAAAAGAGTTATTGATCATTTGAGCGGTCTCAACCTTTGTGATAGAGCTGATGTCCACTTGTGGAAAGCGGAAGAGAATGAGAAAATCAAGTCAAGTACGGTTTGGAACATTATTCGGGAGAGAAGTCAATTCGTGGGTTGGGCCTCTCTTGTATGGTCTTCTAAAGTTATCCCAAGACAACGGTTTATACTTTGGCTTGTCTTCCGGCGTAGGCTCAACACTCGTGATCGCATTCTTGTATATATGGATATCCCGGATGCTAGTTGTGTGCTTTATAGTGGGTCCTTGGAATCTATAGATCATCTTTCGAGAGCTGCTCATTTGCTAAATCCATTTGGAAATTATTCTCCTCGACTATGGGTATTGGGAATTTGTCAAAGTCTTGGGATGAGATCATTGTTGCTGCCCACAACTTTTCTAAAGGTAATAAATTTCGTGCCAATGTCTTTAAATGCGGATTTGCAGCCATCATTTATCACTTGTGGGCCGAGAGAAATGCAAGAGTCTTTGGTAGAGTTCGTCAAAACATTGATCATGTGTGGAGCGACATTGTCTTTGATTGTGGCCCGCTAATTAGAACGTACAGGCGGATTCCTAAAGGCGACCGGGAGTGGGTCCTTTGTTGTGAATGGAAAGTCAATTACGATGAAATCGCATCTTTTAAATATTTTAAGGCTAGATAGTTCTTTATGTTTTTTATAGAAAAATTAAGTAAGTTAATTTTCTAACCGGCCATACATTACAATTTTTGAATATTTATTCTAAATAATCAAAAAGGGAGAAATTGATAGAAAAATTAAGTAAGTTAATTTTCAAACCGGCCAGAAAAACTAAACTACTATAAACTCTTATGTGCAGGAACAGACCAAGTCGTATAAACCGGCTGAAGAATACATCAAAGCAATCCGGCTTCTGATGATCAATTAATGATCAAGAGGAACCGGCCTCAACATTCCCAACAGACCGGCTAGCAAAGAAAAAGTTCATACTCCAGCCGGATCACACTATGAAAGAGTCAACCGAAAACTAAGAATTACAAAGATGACGTAATATGATGAAATAGACGTGTTTTGGGAAAATAAAAGAAGATAAGATCCGAATTAGAAGCATGCGATAAAGACAATGATGAATTGCTGATCCGAAGATCCGACTCAGACAGTCAGAAGGTGCATGTCTAACACGTGTCCAAAACTGCAAACCGGCTATGTCATCCATACCTGATAGGTATACGCATGCCTGCCAAGTGTCAGGAAGTTGAAACGTGCACGCAACATCTCTGAACCGGCATGACCTTGAACTGACCAATCCTACGGTGAGAGAAGAAAATGACCGCTGGGATCCTACTCACTATAAAAGGAAGACAAAGCGACCTCATTTATTACGGTTCTGAAATACTTTAAGAGAGAAAGAAATCTCACGCGCGATCCAAAACTATTGTTTCATTTATCGAAAGCCCCTATTGTGCTGTATTTTTGTATTACATCAAGAGTGAGTTGGTGTAACCGGCGAGTAGCGAGTTAGGCTCGACCGACATTATAACTGTTGTAACTTTGAAAGTTAGTGGAGATCCTTCTTATAATCTGAGAGGAAGGGGTGACGTAAGAGGGTTTGCTCCGAACATGCATAAAAATCTTGTCTTGTGTCTTTTACTTATTTCCTGCTTATTTACTCTAAAACCAAACTAATACTAACCGAAACATAATCCTACTTCTTAATCAAAACCGGTCTATACATACTCCTTAAACCGACTCCTCATAAATCTCATCCAAGTCGTGTGTGTTGCTTCAGACTGAAACAGACATTTCCGCCCTTGAACCCAGTTCAAGTGTCTGTGACAGTTTGCGTAGTGTTGAGAACGGTTTTAGTCTCTAACCGGACTATTACCAAATTGTGTGTTGATATAAGCGGCTACCCTTCCAAAACCAGAACACCCCGGTCCTACAAGGGCGTCCCCGATCCTAACAAGTGGTATCAGAGCGAGGTTTATAGCACTCAAGCAACCGAAGAAGATGGGAAGCATGACCCACAGCGACAAGCCACCAATGCTAAATAGTGAGGCAATTAGCAGCTGGAAGAAACAAATATATCTACATCTAATTACGTTGGATGATGAGATGAGCAGAGTTCTGAAGGAAGGGCCAATCAAGATCAACAAGGAGATAGACGCATGGACAACTGAGGATCGAAGACGGAGTAACCTGGACAACCATTGTATGAGACACATCTACAAGGCTATAGACGATAACACATTGAACAAGATATCAGATTGTGATAGTGCAAAGGAAACCTGGGAGACAATCATTCAGATCCATGAAGGAAACAAAAGAACAAAAGAGAATAAAATCTTGGTGGCTACTCAAAAATATGAGAACATTAGGATGAAACCGGGGGAAAACATGAAAGAATTCAGCAACCGGTTCACCAGTGTGGTCAACGAGCTACAAACACTCGGAAAAAGATACGACAACCGGGAAGTAATTATTAAGGCCTTAAGATCACTGTCGAGCACATGGGATATCAAAACCATGGTGATGAGGGAATCAAGCAATCTCGGGCAGATGAAACTGCATGACGTGTTCGAGGATCTGAAAGCCTATGAGTTCGAGATTAAGTCTCAGATCGAAGACGAAGCATCTACGTCAACCGCAACCAGAGCTCTGGTTACATCTATGGAACCGACGGTCCAAGTATCAACCGTTCTGGCACCAGTCAAAAACGTTGACCAAATCAGTGAAGATGTGATGGAGATGTTAGCTCAGAAATTTGGAAGATTCATGAAGAAGAACCAGCCGCCATCTAACAACAATTTCAATTATAATTACTTTGATAAATCAAATAACAGATGTTATAACTGTGATGGTTTTGGACATTTCAGGTCAGAATGTAGGAAACCAATAAGAGACGATAGAAAACCGGAAAGCAACTACCAAGGCAACAACTACCAAGGCAACCGGTATCAGGGTAACAACTACCAGGGGAATAATTATCGGAGAAATGACAACCAACGGAACGATTACCGAAGAAATGATAACCAACAAGCCGATGAAGGGAAGAAAATACAAAAGGCACTCATTGCATCCGACGGTGGATGTGAATGGGCGTATTCCGACAACGAAAATGATAAGGAGAGAGTAACATGCTTCATGGAAAACGACGAAGAGGCATTTGATTTCTCCTCTGATGAGTTTACCAAGGAAGATCTGATTTCTGCACTCAACGAAATGGTCGTTGAGTTCAGAAACATATCTTCCTATATACCGACTCCGGTAAAACATAAAACCGTAGAGTCAAGTGGTATCGCTGATGAGTCATGTGAAACCATAGTGTATGAACCGGCTAAACTATCCTTAAAGAATGAGGAGACAGTTCAACCGGTAACTGAAGTAAATGAACGAACACTGTATATTACGGTTGCTTGGGAAAGATCTCATAAAGCCGTAGATCAGATGTGCAATTATAAAAGACATCCTAAGTGTAAATTTGGTGTTGGATACAAACAAAACAAATCAAACAAACCAAATCAACCTAACGGTATAAAACTCACAAAAGACAATCTTCCCTTCGTAAGATTTGTCAAGAGCTCTTCAACCAACAATAAGGCAGAAATTGTCATAAAACCGGAACTAAAATATGTAAGCCCAACCGAATCAGAAAAATGGTTTCATCCTGAGAGAAGGAAAGCCAACCGGACAGAAAATAAACAAAATAAAACAAGTACATCTCAACCTCAAAAACATTCATCACCGCGATATAAGGCATTCTTGAGCAAGGATCAAGAAGTTAAGCCAAATAACATAAGAACAGATATCAGGACAGTGATCCGACTTATTCAAGTCTGGATCCCAAAGGGACTAATCAACCATGGACCCAACTGAATGTGGGTACCAAAAAGGTGTAAATATTTCTATTTTATAGGTTAGGAGAAGCAACCGGCTAAAGAACTCGGAATGGTATCTGGACAGTGGATGCTCAAGACACATGACCGATAACAGTGAACTACTAGCAGATATCACATATGAAACCGGAGTAGTTATCACATTTGGTGACAAATCAAAAGGTAGAACTGTGGGCAAGGGTAAGATTGTCCATGGTAACCTGTCTATAAATAATGTATTATTGGTAGAAAACCTGCATTTCAACTTGTTAAGCATTAGTCAAATGTGAGATGTAGGATACAAAGTTGAGTTTCATAAGAATGCATGCTTAGTTAAAAATCATCAAAATGACATTCTATTAACCGGTAACCGAATGGGAAATATATACAAAGTCGATTGGAAAACTATGTTTGAAAATCCTGTATGCATGATAGCTGAAAATGATCCAAACTGGCTCTGGCATAAACGGCTAAACCATTTGAACTTCAAAACAATAAATTTCATTTGTTCTAAGGAATTGGTTTACGGTTTTCCAAATGTCAAGTTTTCAAAAGATAAAGTATGTGCTGCATGTCAAATGGGTAAACAAATAAAGTCATCTTTCAAAAGTAAAGGAAATCATCAATCCGAACGATGCTTAGAACTCCTGCATATGGATCTGTTTGGTCCGGTTAGAGTAACAAGTCTAAGAGGCATGCAATACACTATGGTAGTCGTTGATGATTATTCTAAATTTACTTGGGTAATATTTTTAGCTTCTAAGAATCAAGCAACACCAAACCTGATCAAACTGATTTTGAGAATACAAAAAGAAAAATCTATTCAGATAAACAAAATCAGAAGTGATAGAGGAACTGAGTTTACAAACAGCAAATTAACTACTTTTCTTGATGATTCCGGTATTAGACACGAGTTGTCTAGTGTTAGAACTCCTCAACAAAATGGCCTGGCTAAGAGAAGAAATCGAACTCTCAAAGAAGCCGCAAGGTCAATGATAGCCGATTCGGGTATTGCTCAAAAATTTTGGGCCGAGGCTATCAATACCGCATGTTACACTCAAAACCGGTCTTTAGTAACTAAACATTTTTCCAAAACTCCTTTTGAGATATACTATGATCGAATTCCAAACATACGGTATTTTCGAATTTTTGGTAGTAAATGTTTTGTTCACAACAATGGCAAAAATTATTTGACCGCTTTTGATGCTAAATCCAATGAAGGAATAATGTTAGGATACTCAGCTGTAAGTAAAGCATATAGAATATATAATACTAGGACTTTAACTGTTGAAGAAACATCTCACGTTGTTTTTGATGAATCGGTTGAACGAAACACTGCATTACCCTTCAACCTTCACAACATAATGGAAAATTTCAATATCTATTCTGATGATGAAGATGAGGTTCCGGTTTTTAGACGATTTGTTAATGATCAAGCGGTTGATGCTGAACCTCAGCCTGTTCAAGCTGCTTTACCGCAGAAAGTTGACTCTTCAGTTTCAACTGAAGAAATCGGTCGGTCTGACTCTATTCAGCCTACCGATCAGTCTAACCTTGATCAGCCAACTGAAAGCTTGGAAGACACGTCTCGGATAAACCTCAGAAGGAACAAAAATCATCCTCTTGAACTAGTAATAGGTAACATATCCTCACTCGTCCGAACTAGGAAACAGAATTTGGAACACTATGAAAACTCAGCTTTCATATCACAAATTGAGCCGAAAAAAGTGGATGAAGCATTGTCAGATCCCGACTGGATCCTAGCAATGCAAGTGGAACTAAACGAGTTTGAGAGAAATAAAGTCTAGTACCTAGTCCCTAGACCGAAAAACAAACCGATTATAGGAACACGATGGGTATTCAGAAATAAACTCAATAAAGACGGTTTAGTTACGAGGAACAAGGCCCGGTTAGTGGCTCAAGGCTACAGACAGGAAGAAGGCGTTGATTTTGAAGAATCATTTGCCCCTGTAGCTAGACTTGAAGCCATTAGAATATTTCTAACATTTGCAGCTTTCAAAAATTTCAAAGTTTTTCAAATAGATGTTAATAGCACATTTCTAAACGGTAAAGTAAATGAAGAGGTGTATGTTAATCAACCTCCAGGTTTCAAAAATTCAAAATACGAAAACCATGTTTACCGGCTAAACAAATCCCTTTACGGTTTGAAATAGGCTCCAAGAGCCTGGTATGACAAATTAACGCAATTCTTATTTAATCACAAGTTTACAATAGGCTCGGTCGATAAAACACTTTTCAAATTTGAGAAAAAGGAACATATATTACTTGTTCAAATCTATGTTGATGATATTATTTTTGAATCAATCGATCCAAAGTTATGTGATAAGTTCTCAAAAATGATGACTGACAAATTTCAAATGAATATGATGGGAGAACTGAGTTTCTTCCTAGGACTTCAGGTTAAGCAGGTCGAAACTGGAACGTTCATAAGCCAGCCAAAGTACACAGTCGAACTATTAAAGAAATTTGGAATGGATACATATGCTGAGGCGGCTACACCGATGAGCTCTTCCGTAAAATTATAAAAAAATGAGGATGGTCATGCCGTTGACATCACAGCATATCGAGGAATGATTGGATCTTTGCTCTACCTAACAGCCAGCCGACTAGACATCCTATTTGCGGTCAGAGTATGCGGGAGATTTCAAGCCAATCCAAAGCAATCACACTACACCGCGGCTAAAAAAATATTAAAATATTTGAAAGGGACTCAAGATGTGGGACTTTGGTACCCAAAATATTCAAGCTTTAATCTCATAAGTTACTCAGACGCGGACTACGCAGGATGCAAAATCGTTAGAAAGAGTACAAGTGGGACTTGCCAATTCCTGGGTGACCGGCTCGTTACATGGAACAGCAAGAAGCAAACCTCAGTTGCAACATCAACCGCAGAGGCAGAGTACCTAGTAGCTGGAAGCTGCTGTGCACAACTTCTCTGGATCCAACAGCAACTAAGAGATTTTGGTGTAATAGCTGAAGAATCTCCAATATTTTGTGACAACACCAGTGCAATAGCGATCACATACAATCCGGTGTTGCACTCAAGAACGAAACACATTGACATAAGACATCATTTCATCCGGGAGCATGTTCAACAGAAGCACATCCGGCTGTAATACGTCTCAACAGAGCAACAAGTAGCTGACATCTTCACCAAACCGCTACAGGAAGCTAAGTTTTCTCATTTCAGAAATATTCTAGGACTTACTGATAGCAAGCAACTTATACCATGATCATACATGCATACTGTTTACATACATTATCATGAAAAACCGGGATATGCGTTCAGGGAGAAGCTCTCGCTTCTGAAACCATATTCAAATAGGCCATTAAATATTCAAGGATGCTAATCGGAAGGAAGTCTTCGGTTATGCCTGATCACTTCATGATATCAAACCACGTGCATTGTTGACTTCCATGAAATGATGAATTCTCGGTTTAAAGAAACCATATTCTCACCGATCGTAGAATCGGGGCTGCAAGAGTTTCTCGAAGGTTCGGACACCATCCTCGAAGAGGAGGTGTAAGAATTCTTCAACAATGGGCATATATTTGATGATGGCAGCATAAGGACCATCATTGACGGAAGATTTATTCGGATCACCGAAGAACACTTTGCCTATTTCTTTGAACTCCCAACCGAAGGATTTTCGGACTTCCCAACGCCGTATTTTCTAGCTAAAGAAGACTATGCCTTCATCTTCTCCTGCTCCATTCATCCGGTTGATGAACACGGAGAATGCCCAACAAAAACTACAACCGGGAGGCTTTCGACATCATGATAGCCATCGTCATAAAATCGCCCATAAACTGGGCTTCATATATCTTCAATAATTTGAAGAAACTTATCTCAGCTCTAAGGAGAAGGATCGGCTTCGCTCCCCAAATCAGCCGATACCTGAAAGTTCATCGTCCCAACCTCGGACCCGGTGTTCCTGTCGGACCGGCCAACACCATGACTCGACCCATGTTGAACAGATGGATATCGAGGATTGATGAACGAACCGGCAACACTGTGGATGAGTGTGTTGACAGAATGATCGAGGGGGAGTGGCTTGATCTTCTTTAAATTTATGTAGTTTCCGGTTATCTGGTCATTTTGTTGTATGACAAGACAACCATTTAATCTCTTTTTGCTTCGACTTAATTTAAAAGAACCTTATATTTTTAAGTCTCCGGTTTTCACATAAGTTTCTTTCCGGTTCTACTCTGACTAATTAAAAAGACTTATTATCAATCAAAGCTTCCGGTTAACAAAATTTCCGGTTAATCAAAGTCTCAAACCATATCTGAAAATTTTCAAAGTTTACCGTTAACGGTTTACCGACCACAATATTACCGCCCATAGTTATTCTCCGCAATTACCGCCTAAAGTTACTGTAGTAACTTTTAGAGGGAAATTTGGCGCCAAAACTCAGAACGAAGTGACGGTTCAACTTCTAACCGTTCAAAACCGCTCCTTATATAAGACTAAAACAGTTCACTATTTGCACACGCTTTCTCTCTCTAAAAACTTAAGCTTTCTCTTGCATTCCGATTCTCTCTGATCTTCATCTTCTTCGTTCATAATCTCGCCATGGATTCAGATAAAGCACCGTTTAAATACATCTTGTAGGTCGATTTCAACGACATTGATGAACACGCTACAGAAGAACACAAGGTTGTGCTTCAATCGTTGAGAGATTCTAGGTTAGAAACTTACCTTTCTGGCCCGTTCGTCGTGCATCCGACGGAGGTTGAATAATTTTTGAAGACGGCGACACTAATAAAGAGGACAGTCTCCGCCACCGTGTGCGGTAAGGCAGTTAACATAACTGAAGAAGTGTTCTCGGAAGCGATCGGTTTGTCGAATACCAGGCTGGACTTCAAAACAAGCTTGTCGGATACGAAATCTAACGCTGTCCGGTTGGCCATATCGAGTGATGACACGGATCTGGTGTCTCACTCCAGCTGGAAGAATAAAATCAAGCCAGAGTTCAGATGGCTGGTAGATATCATATCCAAATCACTTCAGGGTCAAGGAGGAAACTTCGATAACCTGACAAAACTGAAACTGAAAATGTTGATGGCGATTGTCCGCAGCGACAAGATTGACTGGGGAAGTGTTTTGTTCGAACAGTTCTACGAAATGGTGGTGAAAAAGGACGGTCGGGTTCAAGCATACGCCATACAGATAGGGAAGATCCTACGGTTCCTTCAAGTCGAACTCGGTGAAGGTGAACCGCTCGCATCCGATAATATTTTAAATTTTGAGCACATGAGCAAAAGAACTGCTAAAACGGCCAGGCCGAAATCATCTAGGACTAAGTCCTCAAAAGGAACCGGCTCGTCTGCACCGGGTAGTGAAAGTTCAAAACAAGTCGATCCAAAGGTAAAGGCTATTCAAACCAAAGTCCCGTAGAAAAAGGGAAGGGTAAAGAAATCGGAAAAGAAAAGCGCCAAGAAACCGGCAGATTCCGAGAAAACTCTATCCTCGGACCATTCACCAAAAAGAACCGCACAACTATTTCAGCCGATTCCAATTAACATTGTCCGTCCAAACGAAGCCGATTCTACCCCTTCATCGAGGCAAGCCGAACCCTCTGGGAGACAAGAAACTCAGTCGAAATCAAAGGAGAATCCGGCTAGGGAGACTAGCGCTGAATCCGAAAACTCCAAATCTCCAACCAAGAATCTCGACGATATAATCGACGATGTGGGATTGCGAACCTCAGAAGTCATAGAGGACGTAGTCCAAACAGTTATCCATGAAACAAAAAGACGATGTAACAAGTCTTCTCCAACAATCTGCTCGGGTTGAACTAACCGGTCAACCTGAAATCCATCCGGTCGAAGAAACGACCAACTTAGAAAACATCACCCCTCCGGCTCAAGAGGGAAACAACGAAGAAAAGGAACCATCCGGTTCGGTTAGGGACAAATCCGTTCCAACCGAACCAACTCCCCAACTGGCTCAAGACGGGCCGTAAAATCCAATGATCACACCTGAGGATCCACCTCAGGTTAACAAAGGTAATGAAGTTATGATTGAGGACTCTCCGGTGCAAGGAGACAATGAAACCGAATCCGGACAAACTGAAATTGTGCCAGAAGCCGAGGTCTCTATCTCAGCAGAAGAAGAGGAAGAAATGTTCCAAAACTTCATCCGGGATATGAACAAGGAAGCTGAAGAGCTGGCCACCCCTTATCACCTATGGGTCAGATTGCGTTGTGAAACGAAGCTATCAAACATGATCCCTGATTTCAATGGAAATGAATACTGGGAGAAACTATTGGCTCTAGAAGAAGAAGCTCTCAAGGTAACGGGTACCGATATAATCCAAGCCGCATATGCCAAAACTCTAATGATGCAAGAATATGCCAAGTTGCAAGCGGTAAATGATGCCATGAAGAAGGCAGAAGGAGCAGAACTAACTCCAATGGAGTTGAAAATGTTTGAGCGGTTTCAGACGGTACGGAATGATCTTGCACGAAATGTTGACCAGCTCGAGGCAGAATGGAGAGAAGTGTGCAAAAATGTTCTGCTGCATGCCAATCAATTTCAAAGCAAACCTATTTTTCATACCGGAGAATCTTCTAAGACAACAGAAAACAGGAGCAGAGTTCCACCACAGACTGATCAGACTCCGGGACTTGAGCAAATGAAGGAAGTTATTTTTGACACAATCATCTCCTTCCTTAACGAGTACAGCATTGCTACAGATGCCAAAATTGCAACCATTCAAACCAATCTGATTGAAACCGTCTGAGCATCTATTCACTCTGAGATTGTCGAAACAGTTCAAACATCGATCAAGACAATGATCGACGAATCTGTCAAAACCGCAACCGCTCCTCTACTTGAAATGATGCAGGCTATGGAAGCTCAGATTGAGGAGTTGTCCAAGCTGCAAGCTGATAGACTCAAGAGCAGATTCGTGCAGATGCCGAAACAGCTAGGAGAATTCAAGACGAAGAAGAGGCTAGGGAACGGCTAAGAAAGGAAACTGACGACAAGGACCACGAGTTGGCCAAGAAATACAATGAGGAAGAAAAGGCCGCTCAACCGGAATCCACACCAGCACAAGCCTCGCACTCGATGAAAACAAGGAACAATAATAAACGTAAGAAGATTGTGAACTTGCTGCATCAGGTGGAACAAAGCGGTATCGAAGAGTTTAAACCGGATGAACAATTTGAGGAACCTCTAGATGAAGAAGAAGAGGAAGATGCTACACGACTTAACCCGCGAAAGAAGAAAGGAGTTGAAACATCAATCGCATCTCCAAGTTCTGGTCCGACCGTTGCCCAATCATCTCGTCCACCCAGACCAGTAGGCGGTGCCTTCCGGGTCAACCAGCGAACTCCCGATATATCAAGTGTATTTACCGGATGGAGCATTGACGCGGAAAGAAGAGATAGGGAATGGAAGGAGAAAGAGAAGGAGGAAAGGAGGCAAAAAGAAAAGAGGGGATCATCCAATCCTTAGCTTATTTTTCTTCTATGGACAATTTACTTATGTTATTTATTGATGCTTTGTTTCAGAACTACGTTAATTTTCTTAAAGTAATGAATTTACTAAACACTTTTTGAAAAACCTACTTGTTTTGAAAATTTTCTTTGAAAAACATCAAAAAGGGAGAAATTGATAAGAAAAATTAAGTAAGTTAATTTTCAAACCGGCCATACATTACAATTTTTGAATATTTATTCTAAATAATCAAAAAGGGAAAAATTGATAGAAAAATTAAGTAAGTTAATTTTCAAACCGGCCATACATTACAATTCAAAACCTACAGTCAAAAAGATTTACTTCACAACTGTGACTACTGTAAGTTGTACTAAACTATTGTTTATCAATTACTCTATATGAATGTTATAATACATACTTTACTGTAAATAGTCTTATGCTCAATATGGAATTGATTCAAAAGAAAAATTCGATTCGAGGCTCTATTTGGAAACAAAGAATTTAGAAATTTCGAAAGCAGGCCTCATCAATGCAGACCTTGTAAGTAAAGTTGTTGTTGTGAACGGTTCACATTTTTCGAAAGCGGACATCATGTAATAGCATGTACACCTCTATGCAATCTTATCTTTTTTGGAAGATTTTTTCAAACAATTCAAGAAGGCTATTTTACTTGGTTTGCTATAACTTCATAGAAAAAGAAATTCAAATAATTGACAACAAGGAGTTGCAAAAAACACCCTTCGAGAAAAGATAACAAAGGGTCCTAAATTTGGTAATACACTAATCTTCACTTTTCTCTTTTCATTTGCAAATAATTTTTTGTTATTTGACATAACATCATGTTGTTCATTCTATACCCGGAGGACTTATTTAAATAATATCTGAACGACATAGACCCCCATTTTGGTTCTAAGGTCTCCAAATTGGGAATGAAATGTTTAAAATTTCCAAGGCAGGATACCGAGAATTTCAATGATTGCGGGGTTTACTACATGAGACACATGGAGTCATTTGATGGTCACACCAAGGGTTGGAGATATGGATTCAACGTAAAAAAATAGTGTGCAAACAAATAAAGATATTGAGGATGAATTATATTGTGACTATCATCGAGTTAGATCTAAACTATCGAAGGATCAATGTGTTGCGGGACTACATGAGCATGTATACAAATTATCAAATTGAAATTTTTTTAAAATATATAGTTGACAAATTGACATTATAAATCGTATTTCATATTTATATCTCCTTTTATAATCATGTAAAACTACTACTTATTATAAATGGGTTTTCGGGAATTTACATTAATGTGTATATGGTTTTACATTTTTGTGTTCATGATTTTACTTTTCTGTGTTCATGGTTTTATATTTTTGTGTTCTTGGTTTTAAATTTTTGTGGTCATGGTTTTACATTTCTGTGTTCATGGTAGAGCTATAAAAATGTAGTGAAGAGATGTATGCTTCACTAGTTAGCGCTTCTTTCATTGTACTTGTAGTGAAGAGATGTATGATTCACTAGTTAATGCTTATTTCATTGTACTTGTAGTGAAGAGATATATGCTTCACTGATTAGAGCTTCTTTCATTGTACTTGTAGTGAACAGATATGTGTTTCACCAGTTAGCGCTTCTTTCATTGTACTTGTAATGAAGAGAGGTATGCTTCACTAGTTAGCGCTTCTTTCACCCTATTTAATGGTTAGCCGTTTATATGAAGGCATCAATAGGTTTTCATTAGTTTGGTCATTCTTTTACATCAATTCACATGCATACATTCTACCGTGTTCATAGTTTTAAATCAAATTTACATGTATATATGTTGCAGCTTTCACATGAAACTAGAAGTTGAGAGTTGAGATGATAAAAGAACAATGAATGGAGTATCGGCGTCCATGTTCAAACTTTCATCCCATGGTTATGGAATTGAGAATTCAGTAGTTGTTGGCATTGAGTTTGAATGCTGGAACGGTATAACAATTTAAGAGTTGTTAGTAAATGAAGAATAACATAATTTCATTAAGGTAGTTAATCAAGAAACGACATACCAGATTTATTGTTGATTCGCTTGTTATTCTTGTTGATTTTCTTTTATTTGAATTCTTCTCTAATCCACCTTTCATTCTCTTACTAGACTTTATTTTCTTCTTAGATTTAATTCCATTCTCTCCAATAGAGGTACCCTCACCTTGATTCAACTGGTGGTGTTTGAGTCTTTATATCCTCTTATCACTTTTTATCCACAAACTTAAATTGGCTGAACATAATTTCTTTCAAATGCCTATACATGTCATCTCTTTCTACTGCCTTTATAAATTAATGCATAGACAAGCAACATAAATCTCTGTATCTTATATTTTGAAGCTCACTCGGATCAACATTATCGTTGTCCACCAGTGGATCTGTTACTCCAAAATATCCATCTTGTGTCGTTCTAGTCCACCTCTTTAATTTACATTTTGTGTATATGTCAACATCCTCAAATATTTCTACACCGCAATCATTCGACATAAACTATTGATGTTCAAAGACCTTAAATACCTCAGGAGTGTAAAGCCTACTTGCATCCTTTAAGATCATAACGGTGTAGGACAAATATGGTCGGCTAGTAATTGATTTGAAAGCCTTTAACACGTCATATCTACGTTCGTCGATTAGTCTTTTTAAGTGTTTGAAAAATTCCAAGAACTTGTGTTTATAGGAGGCATACATTTTCAACACATTGTTCATGCTCTCACTTCTTTGTGTTGTAGTCATATCAGCATAAAACGTATATCATCCATACGCTAAATCCCACTTTCACATAATAATAAACATACGCTTCAACCAATCGTTGTCTTCAAGTCCATAGTTTGTCAACATTTGATTACAGGCTTCAAGAAACTCTCACTCTTCATCAAAATCATAAATACATGAAGAAACATTATTCAAAAAGTCTCTAAAATGATGAATTACAAAGCTAAAATGTATGGCTGCATTTTGAAAAATGTTCCAAATACAGAGACGATAATTTGTTTCAGGCCATGTAGATGTTAAGGCCTTAACCATGGCCGCGTCTTGATCAGTAAGAATGGTTTTCGGTTTTTCCTACGCATAGCTGTGGTGAAAGTCTCAAACAACCATTCAAAAGTCATAGCAATTTCATTGTATAATAAAGATGCACCAAAAATAATAAATTGTTTGTGATGATTCACACTTACAAAAAGCGTAACTGGACGACCTTCCTTATTCTTATTGTAGGTCGTGTTGAAACTAACGACGTCTCCGCAGTATAAAAAATTGGATCACATATTGGAATCACACCAAAATATATTCGTTATTATATTGTCCACATCAAGTTGAAAAACATTATAAAAACCTAGATTGTCAGATTTCTTTCTCTGCAAATACTCTAATACACCCCTTGTATCCCCAAAATTACAGTCTTTGGTTCTTTTCGATCACAAGTAATTTTTGTAATCATTAGGAAGAAAATCTAGATTTTCACTGCCACCAAATTCTTTTGCCATAAGAGCATGCGATGCCTTTGGAGTAATTCCCAAATTAGATACCATCTCAATTTGTAAACTTACAGATGCAAAAATATTCCTATGGCATCTATAGAGGTGAGTTTCCCTTGGACTTGAAAGAGGATGAAAATGATCACTCATAAAAGTTACCACTTGAAACATTCCATTTTCTGCCATTTTTATCCTCAAATTTGCATCACAACTGAACCTCATTTTAGAATAACTGCGTTTGACAAAAACATCCCGTTTGTCTTTTGCCCGTTGACCTTGTGCACTAAAGCAAAAAAACTCTATCCAGTAATAAATCATTTTTAACATAATGTTTTGAACTGCGCGTTATACCAAAATGTTGAGAAAATTAAGTAAAGAGTTAATTAACTTAAAATAAATTGTTGGGAAGAACTATGTGAAGAGTTGATTAACTTAGAAATTATGAAATATTAAACGACTGAGTTTTGATGATGTTTGAATATGAAAGAAGCTAAATTGTCGAATTATTTCTGTGCGGGTGCATCAGACTTGGCTAACTTAGAAATGGTCTAAGTATGCTAATTAGACGTGATACGTAGTTAGATGTCGCAGTCTAACAGATACGTAGTTAGACGTGCCAGTCTAACAGATACCTAATTAGACGTCGTAGTTTAACAGATACATAGTTAGACGTCGTAGTCTAACAAATACGTAGTTAGACGTGCTAGTCTAACAGATATGTAGTTAGACGTTGCAGTCTAATAGATATGTAGTTAGACGTTCTAGTCTAACAGATACGTAATTAGACGTGCTAGTCTAACAAATACGTAGTTAGACGTGCAACTCTAATAGATACGTAGTTAGACGTTGCAGTCTAACTCTATTAGATGTGATAGTCTAATGAGAAACGTAGTTAGACGTTTGCGTCTAACTCCTTCAGATAAGTCTGAAGTGATACGTAGTTAGACATTGTAGTCTAACTCTATTAGACGTGATAGTTTAGTGGGATGCGAAGTTAGACATTGCAGTCTAACTCCATTAGACTAGGTGGTCTAATGGAACTCACTATTAGACATTGACGTCTTACTCCCTTAGACCCAATATTCTAATGGAGCACGTCTAATGCCTCGCTTCAGCAACCGTTTGAAGATAGCATACGTCTACCCATGATCAACTAGTTGTACGCTACTCCTGCTCCACTCTTCCGTGCAGTCAAGTACGCCAACTATTTGCATCAAATGAATGAACTACTTGTTCATTACCGGACAGTTCTAGAAGGATATATGGCGCACTACCATTCAGTATGGCCACAATCCATGAGCATAGAATATGTTATACTCTTGTACTATGGGGTTTTCCAATGGACGCTTGCCACATGTCCATGAAAAAATATTTGACCGTTGGTTTCCTTCTACTATTTATAGATGCTCAATGACAACGGACAAATCACCAGTTACCGGTTATTGAATTGAATACTTTGCTTAATCATTCACTCTTGCACTTACTGATTTCATTCATCTTCCAAGTTCAAGAGAGAAAGAATCAAACTACTGTCTAGCTGTGAGATTATTACTAATCATATTGTAAGTTGAAAAAGGTTGTTCTGTTCAACAAAGTATTAGCTAGTTCAGTAAACTGTATTTTATTCAAAGTATATAGTGAAATCCTTCCGGTTGTTGGAAGAAGGGGTGACGTAGCAGAGTTTGCTTTAAACATCCATATACAACTTGTTGTGTTCTTACCTTCTGTCTTTCATCTTTCATTGGTTCAAAACTTCAAACCAAAACAAACAATTCCTCACATGAATCGTTTCAAGAGTTTGTGAAGGTTTGTGAAGAATAGAAAGTAATATTAATCCCTAACAGGATTTTTATCAAACCGTTTATCCGAAGTTGTTAACAATAGTCAGACCCCCATCTCTATTGGTTGCACCGATCCTATCAAGTGGTATCAGAGATCTGTTTTCTATTTTCAAGCTATCTCCAAGAACCTTAATCATGTCTAAAGATGCCAGCTCCACCACGATTCCCATGTTTTCGAAAGAAAACTACATGGTGTGGAAGAAGAGAGTTCGTGCTCATCTTGATTCTTTTTATGATTACATATGGAATGTTGTCACAGATGGTCCCATCAATATCGAAAAAGAAAAATCCGAATGAACTAACGAAGACAAGAGGAAAAATAACCTCAATAACCTAGCCATGGACGTCTTGTACAGATATTTTGACGACAGCAAGTTCAACTACATCATTGCATGCGAGACCGCCAAGGAAAGCTGGGAAAAACTCACTCAACTGTGTGAAGAAAACGAGAAAACCAAAGAGAACAAAATTATGGTTGCTACTCAGCAGTAAAACAACTTTAAAATGCGTCCTTGAGAGACTATGACTGAGTTCGACGCAAGGTTCATCAAGATTGTCACCACTCTAGCCATTCTTGGCAAGACCTACAATAGCATAGAAGTTTCTATAACGGTCATGCGAGCCTTACCAAGGGAGTGGGACATAAAGACCATGGCGATGAGGGAGTCCAAAGACCTCGATAAGATGGAGCTCTTCGACTTGCTTGCCGATTTAGAGGCTTATGAGTTCGAGCTGAACTCTAGGATTAAAGAGGAGCACCCCTCATCCACCATCATTACCAAGGCCCTAGTGACTGCAGAGGAGCCACCAGTTGTCACTAAAGTGAAGACAGCTTCCCAGCAGTTCATCAGCGATGCTATGGCTCTCTTCGTGAAGAAGTTTGGCAAATTCATGAAGAAGAAAACTTCTAACTCAAGCTCCTCAAATACCAATGATGATAAAAAATCTAAAGCTAACATGAAATAATTTAACTGTGATATTTTAGGTCATTAAAAATCGGAATGCCGAAAGCCAAAGCGTGATGAGAAGAAGGACGAAGAGAAAGAGATGAAGGCTCTTGTGGTGGCCGACGGGAAGGCCAAATGGAACTACAACGACTCTGACTCGTCATCCAGTGATAGTGATGATGACGAGGTTTCTTGTTTCTTGGAGAGAGAATAAGAAGAAGAAGCTGAGGAATCTGAGGTATTTGATTTCTCCTTTAAAGAATGTTCATGGGAGGAATTGGTAGCTGCACTCAACGATATGGTCATAGAGTATAAGAAGCTATCAGAATCCCAGAATGAAATAAAATCCACCTTTGAAATGTCTCAACCGATTTTATCTCAAACTCTAGAACCAAAAGTTTTTGAAATTAACAATGTAGAGGTCTCATCTAAGAATGAGACGCTCAAAGAAAAGATTCAAACTCTTTCTTCTGAAAACAAACGTTTAAACTACAATTTCAGTTCTTGGACAAGGTCTGGAGAAGCTGTCAAATATAAAATTAGTCTGTTGAGACCTGTTGGATGCAAATTCAGTCTAGGATTTGATAGTGATGACTCAGACAAGTCCTATAAGAAGTTAAACTCAACAACTGAAGCTTAAGTCAATAAGCTTTGTTAAAGGGAGTTTAACTGATACTAGAACTGATCCAAGTTGTGAGGATCTAACTTTAAAAGATGAGATAACATATATTCCGCCAACTATCAGCTGACTGAAAATTAAGTTAGAAGATGCCAACAAGTCTAGCAAACAAAAACCTAACAAGAAGTCAAGGAGTGTTAAAAGAAAACCATCCTCTAAAGTTAAGAGATTAGTGGCTAGCAGGAAGACGTCTGCTAATTCAAAATCATACGCACTTATTACAATACAAAATGGAAAATCCATAAGAATAACTAAAATATGGATTCCCAATGGACTAATTGATTGAGGATCCAAGTGAATGTGGGTACCAAAAGGTGTAAATATTTCTTTGTGTAGGTGATACAAGAAAGCTGCAGGAAGGAAGCTTCGAGCATACTCTTCTGAAGACATGCTCTAGAAAACCAACAGTGGCACACACCACTTCCAAGGACTAAGTGTTTTCTTCCTTAAAAATATTTTTTGGTCTTAGGGACCTCAAAAACATTTGTTTACTTTTTTTTTTACATGCATAAATTAAAGTGAAATTTATCGTGGAAATATGTTTAATCAGATGCACGCAGACGAAAGCTTTAATCAGTCTATTAGACGAAGATGTCTAAAAGAAAAGAAAGTACTTAGGCGTATATTTGCTTACATAGTCTGTGCTTCTGAGTTGGATTGTCTTGGTTTGAAACCTACGTTGTTAGACGTCGAAGTTTAATAGACGTTTAGACGTTTATAATACTAGCGCTGATAGACGTTCATGTCTAACTAAACACACGTCTAATACGTGATGTTCAAGCGTAATTAGACGTTTACATCTAATAGACGTTCAGACATCTATAAGACACACCTGATTAGACACCTGCGTCTAATGGACGTTTATTCCACCTATATGCCAGAATGTAGAAGCAAATGAAATGTCTTACTACGTGTGCAATTAGATGCTTCATCTTCATACTAATTATGGACAGTTGTCCTTTATGCGTTGTCATCTTATTTTCCCGATCAAACATTAAAATCAGTCATCTTCTAGTAACTTGAAGACGCATGTCTCTCAATGTTAAGGAGAATGACTGATATACCCTTTAAATTAATGATGACTACCTTTGGGAAAAGGTGTCTAACATTAATTAGTGGGCCTTCTTTTTGTCAAAAGTGATTGTTAAGCCATGTGACCTTTCGGATTCTATTTAAGGACATCGTGCATGTGCCTGGAGTTTTTAAATTCACAAATTTCTTAAGAACCCTAGTTTTTCTCTAACTTTTATCTAAGAAATCGTGTTCATATTCTTCATCTTTTCTCAAATGGCTAACAATAAACCCATTACTCTTGGTCATAACACCTTGCAGGTGGACTTCGCATCGGTTTACACCCTTGATCAATAGGACATTGTTGATATGTTCCATTCCTTGGAGTATTCCGGTCTCGGAAAGTATCTTGGCGGTCCGTTCATCTTTTACGAGAAGGAAGTCCGAGAGTTATTCAAGACGGTGAACGTGGTCGGAGAATCCATTACGGCGACTATGAACGAAACGCCTATCTCTTTCAATAAATTTGCCTATGCGGATTTTCTTGAACTTCCAACGGAGGGTCATACTTAAAATCTTGCGTTTCCAGTAGAAACTATCTCGGAGATGAAGATCGTTTTCTCGAACGACGGTTCTGCAATCAGGATAAACGGGAAGAAGAAGGCCCTAAAGCTTCAATTCATTCTATTAAATGATATCGTAGCGAAGGCTAAGGCTAAGTAGGTTTGTTCGACCTGTACAGTCAGCACTGCTTCGACTACATGATGGCCATTTCAAAAGATATTCAAGTCAATTGGGCATCTACGCTATTCTCTAATCTGAGCGAGTTGGTTTACTCTAAAAACAATGAGAGTGTGGGCTTCTCAGCCTAACTCATCCGTTTTTTGAAGCATTTAGGTGTTCTTATGGGAGAGGGTGAGGCTATTAACCCGAGTCGTATATACACCAACTTCTCCGTGAAGAGCTCTCTTGCTAGAACTTCTCAAAGGATATTGTTTCTGGCTCTTTCAGCCAACAGACATGTGACCAGTTGGTCACTCGATCTAAAAGACAAGCTTCTTTTGTTCTATCTACGGGGTAAAAAGAACTAAATCTGTAATGGAGTCTGCGGCTAGCACGAATAACCAAAAGAGCTCCCTAAATAAGGATTCTGGAGTAGTTGACTTCAGGACAAGAAAGAGTCTTCCTCCTATTGTCGTCGTTCCTATCTCGTCACTATCTCCATCCCCCAGCCCGTTGAAGAAACCGCCTAAGTCATATGATCATGTTGTTGATTAGAAGAAGGCATTTAGGCGTTTAGTGCGTCTAAGCCATCTAAGAAATCTACCAAGGTAACTTCTTCCTCTCCTCTGGCCTCTATTCCTATTAATGATGTTCCTACGATGGAACAAGCTGTAGGGCCGATTGTTGAGCCAGTCTGTCCAAATATTGAAAATGTTGACAGGGTATCTTTGCCTGTCCTCCCCAAAGTGTCACAGCTGTTGAGGTTTCTAGTAATATTGAAACTTCCACTGAAACAGAGCAGGTTATTGCTTCAATTCCCATTGTTGTATTATCTGAGTAGGGTCATACTCTACCGATTGTCGAGCCTCCCGCTATTGAGATTGTTGAAAAACAATTTGTTGTTGTAGGAAAAGGCCTTTCTGTCTGCTCTTCCAGAAGGGATCTTTTCGAAGACTTTATCCCCGTTCGAAATTATGAGAGCAACAAGAGGAGCTCTAGGCATTATTATCCGAGAACCTTTTCCAACTCCTAAACCAGTTGTGGTTCTGGGAAAGGGAAAGGGGATTGCTTCAGAATCTCCGGAGAAGATATATGAAGCTAACTATATTGTCAACCTTGTGATGGAGGAAGTGGAAATGAAGGTTGCTGAGAAAATCAACATCTTTGACACTTGAGTGAACTACAGATTAGAAACTCAATTTGATGAGATGTTCTTAGAGAAGGAGATCGTGAAAGAATGGAAGAATATAATAATGACTAAGAAGAGAATCCTTAGATGGGTTAAAACTAATGTAGTTTCTGAAGCCCTCAAACGAAAAAAAGGGTGGTGGCTAACACCATGGGACATATCCTTCTTCCCATGATTGAGAAGAGAAAGGTCAACTTCAGCTCACTCGACAAGGATGCTCCTACAGAGCACAATTCTTTAAAGGGTTTTGACCTCATCATGAGTAACTATTGTTTAATAGTCCTTCAACAGATTCACGGAACAGAGTCTTCTAGGCTGAGTCTATTTAATGATTCTTTTAGTGAAGACGAGCTAATGGAAAATTTTGAAGTTGATCAATCTGTTCCCGAGGAAGATGAGTAGGATGCTGCCCATCTCATTGAGCTGGCCAAGGAATCTTTTGAAGAGAAGCGACTTTTAGCCCAGAAAATTGTTGAACAGACTCCGGTCTTGGTTCAAATAGAAATTGGTGTGTTGCTAAAGACTTTCAAACACCTATTCAATAGAAGGATACATCTGAGGTGGTTCCTCCCAATCTTAATGAAGAAGAACCTACGATGGGAGAAGAAGAGTCAGTTAAGATTGTTGATCAATCTATTGAATCAGAAGCAAAAGGGAAACCTTTGAAGGAGCTAATTTCGAGGAGATTCCCTCTGCTGAGGGGAACAAGATGATAAAGAAGATTCTTCAGAAGGTATTCCTTTGGAAGAATGCCTCATTCTGGGCTCTCCTGTTCCTCGATCATCCCCTGTTAGAACAATGGTAGACATTGTTAATAGAGTTAATGAATTACCTCTGCATTCAGAGGATATTTCAGGAGGAATTCACCAAGTATGCGCTGACATTCTCAATGATCAAGAGCAGTCCAAGGATGCGTCCAAGGCTCCCTCTTCTCATTCCCAAGATAAAGAAGTTGAGCGTTCTTTACAAGTAAATATGCATGTTATTCCAATTTGAACTGCTCCGTCTTACTCTCAAGCTGTGTCCTCAGCTGCTCATTCTTCCGAAGAGGCTTCTTCCGGAGGAGCAAACTTCTGTAATACAATGTTGGATGCGATAAATTCCATCAAACAGAATATGCTGGACATGTAGTCCAAATTAGCCAATCTTGAAAAGGGCTTGGTGTCAAGCCATAAAAGAGATGTCTTCCTTCCTTGCCATTCAAACAGAATTGGAGAAGACCATGCATAGAAAAACGTATGAAGTCAACATTGCAAATACTAAGTACAACAAGTTTGAGAAGAATTTATTTAATCATCAATTAGAGCAGTATGCCGAGTCAAAGGCTTTCACCTTGTAACTTCATCAAGTCGTCATATCTGCAATGAATCTCCTTCAAGCACAAATGATGGAAGTATCCAATTCAATGAATAGAGTAGAAGCAAAGAGAATGGAGAATGCTGACTCTCTTGAAAGGTCTATTCAGGCTATTGAAGTGGAAGAGGTTGTTGCTGCTAAAGAAAAAGCCCTTATTAAAATTCCTACTATTGTTTAAGATGATAATTTTAAAAAGGGGTAAGGTAGCTCTATAGGGGGTAGCTCAAGAGGTGGAGTCGCTAGAGGAGCTTCTAGAGGAACCCGATCAAAATGTAAAGCTGCTGATGAGAAGATCAAAGGAGAGGTTAGACCAGCAAAGAAAGGTCAAGGTTGCGGAAGTGACAAAGGCGGTGGAAGTGGAGGTGACCGAGGTGCTATCACTCGATTTCACAACCTCCTAACTGGCGATTCTCTAATTGAAGGCGATGCAAATGCAAACGTGAAAAGGGAAGAACCATAAATCTCTTTGTTTTCTTTTCTCATTTTAAAACTTATGTTGGAATATTTTGGTAATCTACTTTGATCTCTATCGTATTTGATGGGTGTTTACATTGCTTTATTAAGATTGCATGGTTTTAACATCATCAAAAGGAAAATTATTTGGATTAACTCATAAACTTAGAAATTAACTTAGTTTAAATTTTTTTGGTTTTATTAAGATTGCATAGTTTTGATAATTTAGTTTATATGATCAAAAAGAGAGAAATTGTTGGGAAAAATTAAGTAAAGAATTAATTAACTTAGAAGAAATTGTTGTGAAGAACTATGTGAAGAGTTAATTAACTTAGAAATTATGAAATATTAAACAACTGAGTTTTGATGATGTTTAAATATGAAAGAAGCTAAGTCGTCTATTTGTTTCTATGCAGGTGCATCAGACTTGGCTAACTTAGACGTGGTCTAAGAAAGCTAATTAGATGTGATACGTAGTTAGACGTCGCAGTCTAAAAGATATGTAGTTAGACCATCTAGTCTAACAGATACGTAGTTAGACGTCACAGTCTAATAGATACGTAGTTAGACGTGCTAGTCTAACAGATACGTAGTTAAACGTGATAGTCTAAAAGATACGTAGTTAGATGTCATAGTCTAACAAATACATAGTTAGACGTGTTAGTCTAACAGATACGTAGTTAGACGTCGCAGTCTGACAAATACGTAGTTAGAAGTGCTAGTCTAACAGATACGTAGTTAGACGTGCTAGTCTAACAGATACGTAGTTAGACGTGTAGTTCTAATAGATACGTAGTTAGACATTGTAGTCTAACTCCATTAGACATGGTAGTTTAATGGGAAACGTAGTTAGGCGTTGGTGTCTAACTCCTTCATATAAGTCTGAAGTGATACATAGTTAGACGTTGCAGTCTAACTCTATTAGACGTGATAGTCTAATGGGATGCAAATTTAGATGTTGCAGTCTAACTCCATTAGACTTGGTGGTCTAATGGAACTCGTTGTTAGACGCTGACGTCTAACTCCCTTAAACTCGGCAGTCTAATGGAGCACGTTTAATTCCTAGCATCAACAACCGTTTGAAGTTAGCATATGTCTACCCACGATCAACTAGTTGTACGCTACTCCTGCTCCACTATTCCGTACAGTCAAGTACGCCAACTATTTGCATCAAATGAATGAATGCCACGTACGCGTATATTCTTCCCACTACTTGTTCATTACCGGACAGTTCTAGAAGGATATCTGGCGCACTACCGTTCAGTATGGCCACAATCCATGAGCATAGAATATGTTATACTCTTGTACTATGGGGTTTTCCAATGGACGCTTGCCACATGTCCATGAAGAAAATTCGACCGTTGGTGTCCTTCTACTATTTATAGATGCTCAAGGACAATGGACGAATCACCAGTTATCGGTTATTGAATTGAATACTTTGCTTACTCATTCACTCTTGCAATTACTGATTCCATTCATCTTCCAAGTTCAAGAGAGAAAGAATCAAACTACTGTCTATCTGTGAGATTATTGTTGATCATATTGTAAGTTGAACAGAGGCTGTTCTGTTCAACAGAGTGTTAGCTAGTTTAATAAACTATATGTGATTCAAAGTATATAGTGAAATCCTTCCGGTTGTTGGAAGAAGGGGTGACGTAGAAGAGTTTGCTTCGAACATCCATAAATAACTTGTTGTGTTCTTTACCTTCTGTCTTTCATCTTTCATTGGTTCAAAGCTTCAAACCTAAACAAACAGTTCCGCACTTGAATCATTTCAAGAGTTTGTGAAGGTTTGTGAAGAATAAAAAGTGATATTAATCCCTAACAGGATTTATATTAATTCGTGTATCCAAAGTTACTAACAATAGTCAGACCCCCGTCTCTATTGATTTCACCAATTCTATCACAAATCATATTATTTTAGCGTATGCTAAATAGAATTCATATGCATCTTCTTCACTCTCAAATTCCCTACCTAGACATGGAATAAATTCGGCTGAAATGTTCTCTAACGGTTGACTATTTTGATCAAAATTTAATTGATGTCGGCAACTCGCAGATTCGCTAGTCAATTATAGATCATGGAAAAAATATATATTGATCAACACATCATTAAAAAAGATGAAAATGCTTGTAAAATGAAGGAAATGAAGGTTGAAAGCCATGAACAACAAATGCAAATTATATTATTATTGATCAATACAAGTGAATGACTTTTATTGTTACTTCATTAGTATTTACAGCGCAATAGTAGTGAAGAGCGTTTCACTTCACTATAAATAGAAACAACTTATAATATTAAAGAAACAAACACAAAAGTATACCTTAAATCATCATTATCGTTGATGTTGATTCCTTCCTAAAAATTAACAAGAACATAACTTTTTTAGTTAAGTAGTAAAAAACAAACAAAACATAACAGAACTTGAAAATGAAGACATAAATTTTGAAAAAACTTACCATTGTCACCCCCGGAGAATTCTGAATAAAAAAATGGATTACTTTTTGTTGCAATGAATCGTGAAATATGAATTTTATGGCGAAGATAAGTCGAAATGCTTCACCAAAATTTTTGCTAAATTAATAGAGATAGAAATTAAATCGTACGATCACAACTAGCATGGCTGAATGCCGGTGACAATAATGAAGATAGCTGGGGTGAGTGAGTGGTGAGGTGACTTAACAGAAATTATTTTTATTATAATTAAATTAATAAACATAATTAAAAATTAATATAAATGTAAAACGCTTCATAGTGAAGCCTACTTCACCAGTGTATATACAAGTAAAGAGTTTGATAGTGAAGATTGCTTCACAAATATTGACAGTTCAAAAATATGTATAATGTTTGATAGTGAAGATTGCTTCACATTTTATTCATACTGTAAATACAGTTAAAGCGATGCATAGTGAAGATTTCTTCACAGGTCTTTAGAGGAACGTATACAAACTTTTATATAATATAGTAGAAATTATTTTAATTTTATGTATAAATGACTTTACATGATTCTTTCAGGCATATAATTCAATATTCAAGATTTTCAGGTCGTCAAAACTCTGGTATTTTCAAATTTGGTCAAGAATTTCATATTAAAAACTCATTCCATTGTTTATCTATTAAATGAATACTAAGAAACAAACAAACTACAATACTAAGAATAAAAAAAATATGAAATCACCAATTTAGGAATGAAAATATTTAGTATTGTTTAAAACAAGTCTCAACAAGGAGAAACGAAATTAAATAAACATAGACTGCAATTAACAAGCAGCAATAGATTCAAGCAACCTTGTGTGAGAAACAACATGTTCATCAAATATTAATGACTGAGAAGCTAGTGTTTCAAATAACCAATTGTCGGGAAAAACATCATCTTCTAAAGGCCTCAGTTGATTTGTGCTATCTATCTCCAAGTATCCTATTATAGTTTTGTCGTCCCTTGGCTTAGCAAATGGTTTATCCATTTCTTTAGTGTTACCTCCTCCAGCAATTACCAACCCTATGAGATCCTGTTTGTAAGATAGGAGAAATTCCCCTACAAAATAAAAGTGTAACTGTCGAATAGTTTCGACATCTGAAAAACAAACAAAACAATTCCAGTTATCAACTCAGTTAATGAAGGTACACAGAGGAGGAATCAGACAAAACTTACATTGTTCAAATACCGAAGTCTGCCAACTCTAGGACCACCTTGGGTCCTATGATTATCTTGCTTAACCTCATACGGTTCCTCATCAACATAAATTTTTACTTTCATTGATGATTTTATATCTGTACAAAAACAATTTTTATTTAGTTTTCTATATGTGAAAATAAAATAAAAAAATTGTGTTAAGAGAGACTCATAATCAATTAGAAGGACCCATCTCCCGTTCAATATTGCCTTTAGCACTTTGAGAGTTCGGTCGCATGCACCATTAGTATCAGTATAAACTATAACATGAGTAACATCATCTCTCCAACTCATAGACACCCTTGCACCACAAGTATGAGCAAATTGCACCGTCAACAGTTGTATCAAAACAATAATATTATCACTTAGAAGAATATGGTCATTACATTGAAAACTTACATAATATGGACATGGGTCAGTAATAGTACATTATCTTTACTAGATAATTGATTGGGGAAAAAATCCATTCTTTGCCTATAATGTTTGAGACGATTTTTTTGTTTGTTGCCTGCATATTTAAAAAAGATGTTTTGTTATTTACAAAAATAACATTTCCTACATCAGTAACTAGGCTTTCGTAGAAATAATATATAAAACCCTAAGTAGGGTTTCCTAAATACGAACGATTTCAGTGAACGTAATATTTTCAGAGTAGGATTTCCTAAATATGAAAAAAATAACGACCTCATTGTGCATATGTAGGATTAGGGTTTGTGGTTTCATAAATATAAACAAAAGTTAACTATTTTGTTATACGTACCATTTTCGAGACTAAGCTAAAAAAATTTAGGGCAAATATCTTTCTTTTAGACGGGGGCCAGATTCGAATCACCGTGAAAGAAGGCAGAAGCTTGAAGAGAGAAAGAGAGATGAATCCCAGGAAGTAGAAAATTGTAATGATATTATAATTGATATTATAAATTAGAATCGAAGCGCAACATGGTGAAGAAATCATACGTACATGAGTGAAGCTATTAAAGATGTTAATATAAATGAATTAAGCACCACTAGGTAGTTCTTACTTCACTACTCTCCGCGATGTACATACTGAGCGAATCAATCTTCCATAGGTAGCGCTTGCTCCACTACTATCTGCGTTGTACATACGTAGTGAAGCAATCTTCCCTACATAGCACTTGCTTAACTACTATCCACGTTGTACATACTGAGTGAAGAAATCTTTCCTAGGTAGCGCTTGTTTCACTACTATCTGCATTGTACATACGTAGTGAAGTAATCTTCCCTACGTAGTGCTTGCTTCACTACTATTCGTGTTGTATATGAGTAGTGAAGCAATCTTCTTTAGTTAGCGATATAATCACTAATATAAGCGCCATAAATAAATACCTAGCGAAGAAATCTTCACTACTTACTGCTTATTTCACTAATATAAGCGCTGTAAATAACTAGTGAAGGAATCTTCACCGATCAGCGCTTGTTCACCCTTTTTAATACTCGAGTATGGTTTACATGATGATATAAATGTTATTACATGAATGAATAAAGGTTTTTACATTAGTGTGTTACTTGATTTACATTAACGTTTATATATATAATATATAATAATATAAAATATAAACCTAGTGAAGGAATCTTCATTGATCAGCGCTTGTTCGCCCTTTATAATACTCCAGTATGGTTTACATGATGATATAAATGTTATTACATGAACAAATAAAGGTTTTTATATTAGTGTGTTACTTGATTTATATTAACTTTTATATATAAAATATATAATAATATAAAATATAAACTAGTGAAGGAATCTTCACTAATCAGCGCTTGTTCACCCTTTTTAATACTCTAGTATAGTTTACATTATGATATAAATGTTAGTACATGAACGGATAAAGATTTTTACATTAGTGTTACTTGATTT
This sequence comes from Impatiens glandulifera, assembly GCF_907164915.1. NCBI lineage: Eukaryota > Viridiplantae > Streptophyta > Magnoliopsida > Ericales > Balsaminaceae > Impatiens > Impatiens glandulifera. The sequence goes on along the minus strand of NC_061862.1, from coordinate 120,626,908 downwards.
ACATTAACGTTTATATATAAAATCTATAATAATATAAAATAAATAAAACAATTAATCTAAATATCTTTTCAAAAGAATTAAAAATATGTTGTTATATATATATATATATATATATAATATAATTATATATTTATATAATTTTTTAAATAATTTGTGCAAATTTATTTCAATACATCACAAAAAAAAAATTATTTATATTGAATATATAAATATATATACATTATGAAATAATTTGTACAAATACATTTGAATATATCACAGAGAGAAATTATAATTATTCATAAAAAAATATTTAAATATCTCACATCACAAAGTAATATGAACATAATTTATGATCATTATTTTAAATAGATCATAAATAAAATTATATTAATTTATAATTATTATTTTATATATATTAAAAATAAAATTATATGAACTTATTTATTAATTTAAATAGATAACAAATAAAATTATAAACATAATTTATAAATCGGAGTAAAATGAAGAATGCTTCACTGAACAGTGTATATATTAACATCAGTTTTAAAACGGAGTTAAAAGAATCTCGCTTCACTAGACAGTGCATCTATTTAAATCAGTTTTAAAACGGAGTCAAATGAGACTGGCTTCACTCAACAGTGCATATATTTCAATCAGATTTACATGGAAAAACTAATGTAAAACGGTGTAGACTGTCTCTTCACTAGGTCATGTAAAACGGAGTAAAGCGAAGGAAACTTCAATCAATAGCGCCTCTCTTAAGTCAGTTTTACACGTCGAGTGAAGCGAATGAAGTTTCACTCAATCATGCCTGTATTCAGTCCATTTTACATGGCGAGTGAAGCGAATGAATCTTCACTCAATAGCGCCTCTAAAGAAGAACACATGATGCCTCGCTTTAACAGTTGTCTAAAGGAAGCATCCGTCTAAACACGTTCATTTATTTGTCTACTACTTCTACTTTTAGTAGTCTGACAAGCCAGATAATCCTATCAAATGCATGAATGCCACGTACGCGGATATCTCTCAAATAAATTCTCAATACAAGACAATATTAGAGGATATTCGGCGCACTACCTGTTTGGTACAGCTACGATCCAAATTCTCAGAGTCTGTTGTACTCTCGTACTATAGGTGGTCGTTCAACAGACACATTCCACGTGTCCACAAAGAATATTCAACTGTTGGTGTACTTCAACTATAAATAGAAGCCCAAGGACAACGGTCGAACTCTCGGCAACTAACGAACAAACAAACAACTTCTTAACATACACGTAAAAATCTCTTACGGTCTAGCTGTGATTATATTGTAATTGCATATTGTCTTTTCTGTAAGAAATCTAAGTATTGTAAGTTGAACAAATGTTGTTATGTTCAATAGGGAGTTAGCTAGCCAAGTGAGTTGTATTTGATTCCAAGTCTTAGTGGATATCTTTCTGGTTGTGGAAGAAGGGGTGAAGTAGGAGTTTTATCTTCGAACATTCATAAAACTCCTTGTGTTCTTTACTTTCTTCCATTTACATTCATTTGGTTAAAGCTCCAAATCCAACAAACTGTTCCACACTTGAACTTGTTCAAGAGTTTGTGAAGAGAAGATTTGCGAAAAATAGAAACATATATTAATCCCTCATAGGATTATTAAGCACCAACAAGAATCTGAATAATGTCTATGGTTGTCACCAACAAGGTTCCCATGTTCTCTAAATAAAACTTTTTCATATGGAAGGCGAGAGTCCACACTCATCTTGCTGCCATAGATGATGACATGTGGCTTATCATCACCGAAGGCCCGATAAAGATTGAGAAAGCATGATCTGAGTGGACCAATGAAAACAAGAGGAAGAACAACCTCGACAACATGGACAAAGATATTTTATACAAAACTCTGGATGACTACATGTTCAACTGCATCATATCATGCAACTTTTCCAGAAAAATCTAAGAGAGGATGACTCAACTCTATGAAGGCAACGAGTAAACCAAACAGAACAATCTCATGGTTGTCACGCAGCAGTTTAACAACATCAAGATGTGTCCTAGAAAAACGATGACTGAATTCAATGGGAGATTCAACAAGATTATCACCACTTTCCACCTTGGGCAAGACTTACAACAACAAAGAGGTTGCAGTCAAAGTCATGTGTACTCTGCCCAGGGAGTGGGATATCAAGACGATGGCAATGAGGGAGTCTAAAGATCTCAACAAGATGGAACTCTTTGACTTGTTAGTCGATCTGAAGGCCTATGAGTTTGAGATAAACTCTAGGAATAAAGTGGGGATCTCTATATCTGCTATTGCAACCAAGGCGTTGGTGACTACTAAGGAGCCACCCGCTTCCACTGATGTGAAGACTGCTGCAGAGCAGATCAACAGCAACGCCATGGCTCTCTTCGTGAAGAAATTCGGCAAATTCATGAAGAAGAGAAATTTTAACTCAAGGTCTTCAAATAACAACAATGATGATAAGAATAACTATAAGGATAACTTAAAGTATTTTAACTGTGATAAACTAGGACACTTCAAGTTAGAGGGTAGAAAGCCAAAGTGAGACGAGAAGAAGAAGGACAACTAGAAAGAGTTGAAGGCTCTCATGGGGGCTGAAAGAAAAGCCAAGTGGGCCCAAAGTGACTAAGATGATTCATCATCCAGCGATAGTGATGATGAAGAAGTCACTTGTTTCATGGCAAAAGAAGAAGAAGATTACGAGGTATTTGACTTCTCCTTTGAACAATTTACAAGAGATGAATTAACTACTGCACTTAATGACATGGTCATTGAGTACAAGAAGTTGTCAAACTCTTGTAATGAAATGAGATTGAAATATGAAACTGATAACTTTTCTTCATCTCAAACTTCTGAATCAAAAGTTTTTTTGAAAACTAAGTGGTTGTAGATGTTGCTGGTAATATTAACATCTCAATCGAAATAGAACATGTGGTAGTGCCTTCGCCTACTGTTGCTGTTAATGCCGAACAAACACTATTCAGACGGATGATGCAATGTCTATTGCTGAGACAATTAAAGAACCGCCTGTTCAGAAAGCAACTGGAACTGGAACTGAGCTTCTAGAAGGTGCGTTTCAAAAAGCTCCCTCTCCATTCGAAATACTAAGAGCATCTAGAGGGGCTCCAGGCATCTCTTTCATAGAACCAGTGCCTATTCTCAAACCAGCCGAAGTTCTAGGAAAAGGAAAAGATGTTGCTTAGGATGTTCCAGAAAACCTATCTGAAGACAACTTAATCTTCAATCTCTTCACGGAGAATGTTGAGGTAAAAGATGTTGGGAAGATCGAAGCCTTCGACACCTGGAAGAGTCACAAACTCTTTTCACAATACGATGAAATCATCTACAACAAGAAGATTATGACAGAATGGAAAGAACTGGTGAGAATGGAGAAGCGCATTCTGAAATGGGCAAAAACAACAAGTGTCCACAAAGCGCTTAAAAGAAGAGAATTCATCGTGGCAAATGCAATGGGGCATGCTCTTTTTCCTATGCTTGAGGCAAGGAAAGCAAACTTCAACCCCCTTGACAGGGATGTTAATTTAGAGAAAAAGGCTTTCAAATTCCTCGACTTGCTCATGGAGGCCTATTGTTCTACTGTCCTCCAATACATTCATGGTATAAGGTCGCCTAGATTTGATATCTTTCGACTAGAATCATTTAGAGAAGAGACAAACTGCCAAGATGAGGAGGAGCCAATCATTTGCTTTGATGACATTCCATATCCCCAAAGTGAACGTCGTCCTTAATCTAGAGCTAAGAAGACACCGTCTTTGTCTGAAGTTAAACTAGACTCTCAAAACCTCGAAGAAGAGGAAGTGGCTGCAAGAAAGGTATTATTTGGGTTAAGAAGTTATTATTTGAACTTGATATTGTGCAAGAAAGGTATGTGCTTCTCTATGATAGTCAAAGCGCTATTTATCTAGCGAAAAATTCAACATTTCATTCTAGATCTAAACATATTGATGTGGGGTATCATTGGATACGGGATGCGTTAGATGAAAAGTTGTTGATTTTAGAAAAGGTGCATACAGACGATAATGACGCTGATATGATGACTAAGGCACTACCACTAAGCAAGTTCAAGTTTTGTTGTTCAACCACCGGGTTGACAACATCTTTCCCATAGTTATGAGGGGGGAGTTTGTTGGGTTTTGTTTGGGCTCCCAACTATGAAAAAGGCCCAATAGAGTCAAGTTCACTTTTAATTCATTAAGGATATTATAGTATTTAAAGAGATATGTTATAACCTAATTGCTCTAGTATTTAAAGAGCGGCAGCCGTCATTAAGAAGTAGAAGTAAAAAATTAAAAGAAAGGAAGAAAGAGAAAATCTTTTAGAAGATTTTCGCCTACAGCCGCGCAGGTTCATCAAACTCACGATCGAAGATTCAAACGGAGTTTTTCTGGGGCTTAAAGGTTCTTCCTAATTTAAGTTTTTATTTGACTTGTTTGGGACCAAAAAGTTGTATCTTTTTGGGTATGCCCTTTTATCTTTCTGCGGTATTAAAAGGTTGTTATACCTTGTTTGTATTCTCAACTCTAATTTTAGTGAAGCTTGAACTCGACGTAAAGTCTCGTGGTTTTTACTCTTTGATTTGAGGAGATTTTCCACGTAAAAATTCCGTGTATGCATTGTGTTATTTATTTCTGCTTTTACTTGTGATTTATTTGCTCCTAAGTTTTCAATCAAGTAGGGAATAAAATATACGTTTTTTTCCAAAAAAAAAAAAATATTTCTACCAACTATGATTGCAATAATAAATTAAACAAAATTTTGTTTAATAATACAAGTTAGTAATTAGGGTGTCTTAAATGAATGATTGTATGTTCAATCAATATTTGACGTATTTTATCATTTAAAAAAAAACTTGCAAATTTAATATAAGATTTTAAAATTTGAAAAAAAAAAACAAATTTGACTGAATTTCATTCAAAAATCTGTATATGTGTTCTTGCCCTAAAATTTAACAATAGACAATATATGACTTCATGATTTCGTACACAGACACATTTTAAGACTTAAAAATTATTTAAAAGGTGCAAGACAAGTATGAAAAAAAAAATATTTAAATTTTATTGATTCAAAATAGTATGTGGATGTAAATTAGAACAATTTCATCAACTAGACAATCAATAAAAAGAGAAAAAGAAATGAAGATTAGCCTTAGTTACAATAATATCCAACATAGACCAATAAATTTTACAAAACTCATTAACATAAAATGACATTTTTGTATTCACATTTTATGATATATATATATATATATATATATATATATATATATATATATATATATATATATATATTTATATTTGTTTTTTTTTTTCTAAAATTGAGAATAACATAACATCTTATTCATAAACACTCTAATTTAAATGGGTCATGACTATTGTGTTATTTTTTTTTTAAAAATAAACACACTTCACAATTATTATTTAAATTTTATAAATATTTTTTCTTCTATAGATTATTATATTATAATATAATTATGAAATTAATTATATTTAGGTGACAGGTTTTCTCTCTTTCATTTTTTTTTTGTTGGTAGAGAACGGTTTTCTCATTTGATCACAACTTCAAAGTTCTAAAACAAGGAGGAGAAAGAGACAACACCATAAACTATCGAGCGTTTCAATACCTTTAGTTCTTTCTCTCTAAAGATAATTTTTTCGAGAATCTTTCGTTATTACGACCATATACAGGGCTCTAGAACGGATTTCTCGTTCATCAGTGTCGAAAAGGTATGACCCACCATACATAAGCTGCAAATTTCACAGTTTTTTTCATATATATAATAATATTGTTTGATTCCTTCTGAGATAGAAGTTTATCAATACATTATCTTGTCGTCGATCGCATGCAGGGTTGTCGATGACTATGCAAGCAGACTTATTATGCCCCAGAAAACAGATGAAGTTGCCGAATTTGCGTTACAAGCCTCGATTGAATTACGATTAGTGTTTGATGTTCTCGTTTTACTTTTAGGGTTCTTGGTCTGTTTACAAAAGGAGAAGAATTGCAAAAAAGGAAGTGATATATCAGTAGATGTTTGTTGTACTAGTTATCTGCTAATATATAGAAAAACTAATAGGGTTTTTTGTTTTGTTTTGTTTTGTTTTTCTTTAATTTTCATGTTCTTCAAGTTATCTATCGCTTTGAGACCATACTTCCAGAAAGTATTGAGTATTCAATAGTATGGTTTTTGGATATGGACTTCAATTATCCTGGTTTTCTCAGTGAAAGCTAGTAGACCATTATATATCATTTGCCAGTAAAAATAGCTGAAAAGCAAGAAATATATTGCGATAATCAATAAAACTATATTCTAATAAGTAAATGGGAAGCCCTGTTTTAAAGAATGGGATAAAGGGCCAGTGTTCGGGAATCACTGAACCAATATCTTGGAGTAGGCCCACTGATTATGACATTGTCAAGACTCGAGAACTTGAAAAGGTTTAAGTTTTTGCGTTGCTTATCATTCTCTGCCAATTCTTCATTGCAATTTCAAGATTTTCTGAGTTGAAGATACATTGATTCAGTATTTGGTTGATGTGGGCTTGTATGAGAGTCCTGAGGAATCTATTAGCAGGGAAGAAGTTCTTGGGAAATTAGATCAGGTTGATTCAATTTTATTCTGGCATATATTTCCTATGATCAATTTTTTCTTGCTTCTGCTCTGACAAATGGATGCTGGATAACGAGCAGATTGTTAGGATTTGGGTTAAATCTATAAGTCGTGCAAAGGGTTTGAATGAACAACTAGTACAAGAGGCAAATGCTAAGATTTTCACCTTTGGTTCTTATCGGCTTGGGGTACGGAGATCTTCATGGTCATTTTCCCCATACTTAATTTCTGTTATATCAATTTTTTTTTTTCTTTCCGTTAACAGGCAGTTGTGTAAATGCAAATGCATCTGAAAAAAGTATGTTAGCCAGTTGATAAAAATTATTAACATTTGGAATGATGAGATTAATAGTTTATAATTATTATGAAGTGCTAGTTCTTTTAATATTCTTAGTTTGTCATGTGGAAATACTGTTTCTTTGAAATCAATACAGCCAAAACTTTGGGAGACACCAAATGATGCTCTCTCTTTGTATATAGAGTATGAATAGGAGCTTAAATAAGAAGTATAGCAATTCCTTGACTGTTCTGTTTAGTGTCTCCAAATTTGTTGAAATTCATGCTTTGGCTGCAGATTTTCAATTGTATTTAAGCTTATTTGTTCTTATGAACCCTTTCAAGCATTTGCTACACTTATTTGTAAAATGTGAATACCATTTCGATTACCAGCTGCACTTTTTTTTTTAAAAAAAAAGGTCAACTTTTGTTTATAGAATAAGATATTATTTGGATTTGATACGTCCACATTGGGGCTTAAACTTTTATATACATATTTGACTTCTAGATGCATACAACTTTATGTCCACAACATGATTTTGTCTCACTCTTCACTTCTAGATCTTTCTTATAATCCACAGTGACAATAAATTCTTCTAATTGCAAGCTTTATTTATGTACTTGAAGTCTCCATCTTTTTTGGTTCAATTCTTTAACTATTCTGAAGTTGCAGAAGGGGAAGTGTGAAGGGGTCTTTGTATACTTATTACCTGTTTAGAAAGTTATAGGCTACTACATTTTAAAAAATTAGATTCAAATGTAAGGAGAGACCTCCAGTTGTCAACTCCCCAACTCTATGCCGTATTGTTTGTGAGCATTATTTGAATTTACTCCATTTTTTATGTTCCCTGTAAACTCATTTAATTTCATTGCTATATTTATTAAGTGAGAAGACTTTGATTTTTTAGCTTTTTTTCTTCTTTCAACTAGGTACATGGTCCTGGTGCAGATATTGATACATTATGTGTGGGGCCACGACATGCAACACGAGAAGTGGGATATATCCGTTTTCTGAAATACTTTCATATAACTTTATACCCTTACTTGAAAGTTTAATTCATGCTGGTCTCAATTTTTTCCCCTTCCTCATCTGTTGCAGGATGATTTTTTTGGTGAACTCCATAGAATGCTGTTGACAATGCCTGAAGTGACAGAGTTGCATCCTGTTCCTGATGCTCATGTTCCAGTTATGAGATTCAAGTTCAATGGGGTTTCAATAGACCTTCTATATGCAAGACTTTCACTTTGGGTTATCCCTGAAGTAAGATTTAAATTTTCATTTCTTGTTAAGTTTTCCTTATCTGGGTAGTGTAGACTTTTTTCCAGAACTAAAGATCTTAGACAATGGAAATATATGTTTTAGCAATAAAGTTTCAATTTTGAAGAATTTTATTTGTGTGAATATCTCTTCAAATATATTTACAATTTCTCAAATAGATTTTTATGGGAAAAGGCATTTTGCCTTTTCTAAATAAATAAAAACGTATTATTATTTTATATCCAGTATTACATAAGTTATACACTCACAAAGAAGTTGTGGTCTTAGTATTAAAGATGACATTAAATTTTGTTTGTTTTGTTTAATCATGGTTTAAGTCATCAACACACTCCCGTTTGTTTGATTTAGTAATATTGTTTCTTTAACACCATAAGCAGCTAATGAGTTCTCTTTTGTTAAACGAAATATTCTAAATGTCTTACAAATCACTCACACAATTCTCTTATAATTATCTTGTCTTCAATTGGAATAACATGATGGAATGTGCGTACCTTGTAGCACAGTTGGCTTCTCATGATATTATGATCTTTTTGTTTTGGTTCAGGACTTGGATATCTCTCAAGATTCAATACTGCAGAATGTTGATGAACAAACTGTTAGAAGTTTAAATGGCTGTCGTGTTACTGATCAAATTCTGCGTTTGGTGCCCAATATCCAGGTCATGGTTGAAACTTGTTTCTAGGTCCTCTTTTTATCATTGTTATATCGTCATGATTATTTTCTGTTCTTTTTCATGTTGCAGAATTTTCACACAACATTGAGATGTATGAAATTTTGGGCTAAGCGACGGGGTGTTTATTCCAATGTATGGCGGTTCTAGGCAGATGGATTATGTAAATTTGTTACCTACTGGATGCACTTCCTATGCAATCTGACTGATTTTGCATTATTCCATTGGCAGGTTTCAGGGTTTCTAGGTGGTATTAATTGGGCTCTTTTAGTTGCTCGAATATGCCAACTTTATCCCAATGCTCTTCCCAGCATGTTGGTGTCTCGATTTTTTAGGGTTTATACACAGTGGCGTTGGCCTAATCCTGTAATGCTTTGTGACATTGAAGAAGGATCTTTTGGACTGCAAGTTTGGGATCCCAGAAGGAATCATAAGGATAGGTTCCACTTGATGCCTATCATAACCCCTGCCTATCCTTGCATGAATTCCAGCTATAACGTGTCATCAAGTACTTTGCGTATTATGACAGAAGAGTTTCAGCGTGGAAATGAAATGTTTGAGGTATTTAGTGATGTTTTTGAGAGTCTTGAATCCTGATAATGCAACCATGCTGCAATTTCCATTAAATATTTTACCGCGTTGTTGCACGATCCACCTCCACATTCTTGCTTTCGTTTATGTTTTAGCATTCTACATTTCCTCTATTTTTGAATGGTTGTTTAGTTTGATAAGTGCTGATGTTTTCTCTCTTTTTTAATTAACCATTCTCTTAATGTTCTCATGCATTACTTGAAATACCTTTTCTTTTGTAATGCTTAGGGTTGTCCTATCACTTATATACACTTATCTCTGAATGATATCTTGGTGTTTACATTTATTTACTATTCATGTCTAATACATTCCAAGTTGTTTTGTGTTTTGATGTTGCGTGATGCCACTTGATTCCCTCGTTCCTATGATGTTTGCAGATTCCATGTAGTTAGTTTTGGATGTTAGCAAATAGTTTGGTTCTCAAACCTTATCTTGTCCACTATCATTTCTGTTGTGGATGGAACTCATTTTGTCTTGGTTTGAGATTGGCAAATTATTGATCATATCATTTTCTCACCCCACTTATGACATAGTGCTATTTTGATGGCAGGCTATGGAGTCTAACAAGACTAGCTGGGATGCACTGTTTGAGCCTTATCCATTTTTTGAAGCATACAAAAATTATTTGCAGATTGATATTGCGGCTGCTGATGCTGATGACCTCAGGAAATGGAAAGGATGGGTTGAGTCTCGTCTTCGTCAGCTTACACTGAAGGTTACTATGTGTGAAAATTAAAACAAATGAGTACTCTTATTTCGAAAATCTATTCCTAACTGATTACACATGATAGTTCTATATGTACTACATGTTATTAGGATAAGTCTAGCTGCTATAATCAGGTAATTCATTAACTGCTCGGATTTATTGATATATATATATATATATATATATATATATATATATTAATTTACCTAGTTAGTTAAATATCATAAACTTATTCTACACTCTCTTGAAACTGGGTTTTACATGTCGAACTTACAACTTAGTTCTTCACACTTGGACCTCAAGCTCTGTTGAGGATATGTAGGAGGCTTAAATTTTCACTTTCAATCTTGTCCAAACTAAAGTGTTTGATTGAGTGCGTAATGTTTTTCTATGTTGTGATAGATTGGGGTTTATCACCATGCTTATTGAAAATTGGTCGTCACAAAAAGTCTGGTTGGTAGCTAATTGAGTAGTTCTAGTTCCCATGGTAATCTCTGAAGCCCTAGTAACCCTTCACATATACCAAGTGCAAAATGTCATAGTTTAGATTTATCGTTGCTAATTTGTGAAACAACAATTGTTTCTTTTTCATGTCACATACATAGGAAAAATAATAAGAATTTGATGTTGTGTATAGTATGTTGTTGGCGTGGTCTGCATGAGTATAATAAATATTTGTCCCTTCGCTAATTATTTATAAACAATAGGGAATTTCCTTGATTATCACATTAGTTGGTGTGTTGCCTGCATGTGTAAAATAGGGCTATTCATTAACTCACTTGTTAGATTCACTAAAAACCAAATATGTGGACATGTATCTGTGAGATAAACCAGTTAACATACAGAGGTTTGATAATGTCAATTTTTGCTAGTGAAGAAGAGTTTGCGCAATGAACATCTTGTATTATTTTTTGAATAATGATTTACAGAAGTCCATTTATTCTTATACGGTCATATGTTATTTGTATTCCCTAAGGCCAATAGGCCATTGGATGTAATTAGTATTTGTTATTTGGGTAATATAAGCCCACTTAGATTAATATTAAAGTGTGGGTATATAAGTGGTAGATATTAGGGTAAGATTATGATGAATTTTGTAGCCGTAAAGGCAAACTCTATACCCCAACTATTTCAGTCAATCTTCCACTATCCCATCTCCTTCTATCACACTTTTATCCCATATCATCCTTGGATTAACTGAGTTATTGGTTTAAGTATTACATATAAACATGATGTATATGGAATGAGATGCAATTAACATAATAAATCAAATCTACATAATTAAATTAACTCTATCAAATATGCTTCTAATTTGCAAATCAATTATATATAAATCTAACACCATAATATCTCCTACACGCCTCAATGTTGGTTGCACATGTTCTACATATCCAACTAGCCACATAGATCTTCGAAGTTGGTTCTTGTGAACTCTATGGCGAGTAAATATCAAATTTACTCTTGGAAATTTTTATAGAGAGAGAGTGTTTGTCTATCTATGTGTTTCGTTTGGTGGAGGTGAACAAGTTTTTTGACAATGTTGTTGGTAGCTTGTGTGCAATGTAGTTTAATGGTTTGACAGATGGTTTTATTAGGTGTGTGAAGTATTCATCGAATTCATATACCCTCACAAATGTCAAATTCAAGATCCCACAGTTTCAACGCAACGTTTGGCAACCACATATTGCTTTTTGCTTCTTCATGTGACTAAATTACCGCAAACATGTTATGGCCGGAAGAAATGTGTATTCTGGCCGTGCCTTTTGTGGAGGATTTGTCATCTGCTGAGGCCATTGCCCACGAGCACAACAGCGCTAGAGATGATGACACTTCTGAACTTGCTTTGAACCAAAAAGGAACGGCCAGACCGGAAGTTGTCGGAAGGCTTGCGACCGAAGCTCCAGGGATCTCATTCTGATATTTTCCTGCGATGGAGGTTGTTTATTCTCTGCTCGGTAAAAAGGGACAACCCCCGGTTTGTCTGGACGAGCCTCCAACTTCTGCAAGGCTGGACCACAGTAATGGAATAAATTTGGGTGAATCTGCTCTCTTTAGATCTGTTCAGAAGAACAACAAAACAAAGCGTAGGAAGGGGATGCACTTGCAGGGCAGGTTAAAGCCGACATCTGTGTTCCGGGGCAGCCAACTACAAGGGAGATTGCCTCTCGGTCGACAGAGGTTTGATGCTTTATCTGCTGGTGAGATTAATGTGAATTTTGGAAAATTAATTGACCTAGTTAGCTCTTGGATTGGCTGTGGAATAGGGGTGCTGCTCCAATTGAGGCTATCGCCATTGTGGACACCCAGGGTGGGACTGCACCGGCAGTGGACACGGTCGTTGGGGACAATAGGGGTCGCCTGGCATCGGTTGTCGAAAGAAACAGCCATTTGGGCCACCCTCTCGTTGGTACTCTCAGGGACAAAATCAACCAAATGAGATTCCTATTGCTACCACCTTTAAAGTGGGCTTAAAAAGATTTCGCATTGTTCATTCAAATAATGGTTATACTTACCAAATTTTAGTTGAATACTCTGGTTAGAGTTTCTCTCTCTTCTTTCTCATTGTATTCTCCCTGACTTAGAGTTCTATCTTCATCCATTAATTCAATTGCTCTTTAACATACTAAGAGCTCTTATCTTCTTTTTGTTCTTTGTTCTCTTATCTTTGTTATTGTACCATGTCCCTCTTTAAGATTCTTACTAGTGACAGAGAGAATGAAAAATTTGATGTGTAACTTCTTGTGAGGCTTTTCGAATTCCACTTATTTTTCTCATCTTGGTTATGTGGAATTTGGCCAAGAAAGACAAATTATTGAGGGCTTGGTATTCACGATCTCATTTGCTTTAATATCTATTCTCTCTAAAACGATCTCATTTGCTTGAATGTCTATCCTCTCTAAAATGGGGTTGGAGATTCTTCAATGATAAGGATAGTCTTGGTTGACATGATTTAGGCTGAATATGGTAATGATTGGTTTAGTTGGTTCACTAAAAGGATTTTTCGCATGGTTGGTTGTGGAATTTGCAAGGGGATTTATATTCTTTGGGACGACTTTGAAGGGAACTCTATGTTTCATTGTTGGCTCTAGGGTGTGCATCGGGGATGATTCTTGGTACATGTATCGTAGACTTGCGTCGTTGTTCACAAAACATCACCATATTTCCATTTGTAGGAAGTCCATGGTTCGCGAGATGTTCAACACATGGCTTGGTCCATTTACTCCTAATATCATGTTTTTGAGGTGGCTGAAATCAGATGAAAGGTTATCTTTGGCTCGCTTTATTGATCAGATGTCCGATATTCTTATTAAGGATAATGTACATGACGTGTTGAAATGGATGGATCTCAATTCTTTCAGCGTCGATCAATACTGTGCTATTTGTGTGAGGAGTTCTGGTGCTGAAATGTCACTTCTAAATGTCTGTCTTTGGTTGTTGTGCATTGCACTATAATTTTCTGAAATCAATGTAGGCTGAAGGGGGCCATTACTGATAGCAAATGCACTCTCTCTGTATGGGTTCCTTAGAGATATTCATATATCTTGATCCACTACCCGTTTGTTTTCAAATTTGGAGTCTTCTTTGATACTCTCTCAACAAGGAGTGGGTCATGCCCGAATCTATCATGTGTTGCTTGGAGACTTGAAAATGGATGTTTAAGTGCCTCAAGTTGGAGAAGATATGATTGTGTATTCCGATTATTTCTCGTGGCGCGAGACCATTGCAGTTTTTGAATTCTATCTTCATGGTCTTCGCTGAGATTTGAACTGGGTCTCCTTGCAATTCAACTGGGGATTTTATTGATCTTTTGGATGATCTGATAGTTCATTATGGTTTTTTTGCTATTTCACTTTTTCAGATATGTGGCTCCTTGTTGTCCTGTTTTTGTCTAGTCTTCCTTTGCTTTGCACTCTTTTGTTTTGTAGTTTGTACGTAATTTTATTGAAAGACCTTTTAAAACAAAAGAAAAATATATCCTAAATTCATTCTACACTCCGCATGATTGTAAACATACATCCTTTGTTTCACTTTCTTTATATTTTCTATCTCTGCAAATTGTACTAATGTTATGCTTCTTGAAATACAGATAGAGAGGTACACTTTCAATATGCTTCAGTGTCACCCTCACCCAGGGGAGTTTTCGGATAAATCCAAACCATTCCATTTCTGTTACTTCATGGGTCTTCAGCGTAAGCAAGGAATTCCAGCAAATGAAAGTGAGCAGTTTGACATAAGACTGACCGTAGATGAATTTAAGCACTCTGTTGGAGTGTATACACTTTGGAAGCTTGGTATGGAAATCCATGTAAGTCATGTCAGGCGAAGGAACATTCCATGTTTTGTCTTTCCTGGTGGTGTTAGACCTAAGAGGATTGCAGAACCAAAGGTTTCTGCACATGCTGAAGAAGAAAAACTAAGTGAAGATCATAAAAAGAGAAAGAGGGAACCTGATAGTTCTGAAACAGCTGTTTTGGCATTAGATGGAGTAAGTAATCATATATCTGAAAGTAATAAGATTCCAAATGACATTCTGTCATATGATAATGGGGGAATCAATGAAGTTGTATGTGTACCCGAAGTCTCAAAGGATGAGAAACTTGCAGTTGAGAAGATCATGTCTGGTCCCTATGATGCTCACCAATCAACAACATCTGAACTTGAGGAGCTTCAAGATGATAATGAATATAGAAGTCATGAGTTGAAAGGAACTAATGAGAGCGAAGGGGCTAGAGTAACAGAATCTTCTACATCACAAATCCCAGTTACTCATGTGACAACAGTCAGGAAAGCTGTTCCAAAGAGTTTGCATGCAATAGGTGGATTGGAAGAGCTTGAGGTACTTCTTTCATTATTTTGTTCTGTATGTTACATTATAATTTGCATGATGACTATCTTGCGAGTATTAAATAGTCCATGCTTTCTATAATGTATTTTTTAGACCGGATCCAGATGAGAAACAACAATAAATTCTAATTATGTCTCACTAACTTTAGTTTCCAAATATTATTTCATCCAGATTCATTTTTGGGTCCATCAAAATTTGTATATAAGTATTTCCATATGAGGCCATAGTGCATGTGACTTGTATCATATCCTGCCTTAAAGATAATGCTCATTTGCTAGACTGCTTTTGATTCTCAGGATATATTGGCTTGGAATTGTTTTGGTGTTTGATGCTTACTCATGTTAATTCTAAAGGAAACACTTAGATACAAATTGTTATCAAAGACATTGTGGTTATTGGAATATTTGAACAGTAACTTTTACCGTTCCACAATACTAATTTGTTTATTGAAAATACCATAAATGGTGTGAATCACTTGAGATCTGTAGTATCAGGAATATAAGAGCTAAAACACCTTGAAAATTGGTAAATAAAAGAGAAATATTTGTTTTTCTTACCATTTGATTTCACAATAGGACTTTATGCACCACTTAATTATATGTGAAAATACGGTTTTTAAATAGGCTGCTGATGTGCTGTAACAGAGATTTCTTTGGAACTTCATTTTGTAGGTTTCTTGGTTTTTGTAAATTTCAAAACATTGACAAGCAAATCATATTTCAGTTCTCCCCATTACATGAAAACCCTATGCTTTTTGGATGTCATGTCCTTCCAGGGTTCATGAACGTGCTTGTCATTCTTACGGTTCGAGAGAGAAGTGAAAGATATTTAAATATTTTGGTTTTCTTTTTTGTTTGTTCAAGCCAAGCGCTGTCCAGCCTGCATCAAGAACACAGCTAAAGCCACATCTCAGGTATTTAAAGTGTTGCATATAATTAGTTTTCCATTCTTCTCTTTCATTTTGTTGAAAATAGAAGTGGGTTACCCGAGTTATGAACAATAAATGGTTAGTACATCATTGAGATCTGAGCCGTCAAGCCCAAAAAATAGCTTTCTTATATACATTCGATGGAAAGGAATGTGCCCATGAAAATAAGCATTGTAGAATATGAATTTAGAAGTCTCAGTGGACCATTCAAAATAGAGCAAGTTTCTTCCTTCGAACATTTGAAAGGGCCACATTGTCATGAACTTTCAAGTTCTCATTAGAAAAACACTCTATTTTGCAAGACTAAAGATGCTTTCAATAAAACTGAAAAATAGTGCTGAAAGTTGAGTACTGAATTTATGTCCCCGAATGAGTTAAGTCTGGAAAATGAATATTGACTATCTAAAGTTTTTATGTAGGAAATGATAAAATGTGAAACTAATGTCACAAAAGTACTTAAAGACCATGTTACTCATATAATGATGTACCTTGATTAATATTCAAGGTTAAAGTTGTTTTATGGATGCTCTTACTATATTACAGAGTGAAGTTATTAAAACGTACCGATTTAAGTTAAATTTTATAACTTCATTTTTTCAGCTTAATTTAAGCTGAAACGAAATATTTTAAATAACAATGACTAAAGTTGGTCTACATATTTGGCTACCTTAGATGCATGCAAATATAATAAAACCGGGGCTGAAATGTCATTCTATTAGAGTAGATATATTTTACTGACAACATGCGGTAAGGACCTACTCCACTTGGCCCCTTGTTGTTTGTCTTTGTCTTGATGTGGTCTAAATTCTGGATTATGGTACTCTTCATAGAAGTTGAGAAGGGTTTTCTTTAGGGGAGAAAGTAGAATGACCTAAGAAGCCCTTTAGGCGAGGATACAGAAAAAAAAGTATTGTATTATAGGTCTCCATATGCCAGATTGTTGAGCGGACAAAACTGCCAGCCAAATCTGTATCACATAAAAACAACAGATTGAATAAGAATACATATGTATGGCCTTTCGAATTTATTGTTTAAGCTACAAATTACATGTGCTACCCAAGTTTAGAATATTATGATTAAAATATTATTTTCTGAATCGTGATTCATATTTAAGTTGATTATTGGTTTCATTTTTACCAGGTAGAAGTAAAATTGACAAAAAAAAAATATATACAATTGAATATATACTTGAGTGAAAAGCCTGAGAATTATAGTTGCCGCCATATTGATTTCAGATATTAATACCACAATATTTGCAGGTTGAAGTTTACTTCCTTGGCTAAAGCTGGTAGTGGAAGCAGTTGAAGTATGGGCCTACAAATTTGGCTACCCCTATATTTTGGTTATTTGAGATAAGCAACAAAGAGAAAACAATCATCAAGTAAGAAGGGAGAAGATAGGCCAAATTGGGAGAACACCATGTCCCTTGGCTTTCTTCTTAATGAGATTGCCTAAGACAAAATAAGACAACAGATTTTCTTTTTCCTGATGTACCTAAATCTTGAATTAACATGTTCAAGGGATATTTCAACTACAACTAGTTATGTTCAAGGGATGTTTTCCAATGTATGCTGTTTATCTGAATCAACTTTGCTTAATTCTTGTTGAAGTTTAGGGGTGAATAAATTATGGGTTAAGTCTAAACTCAATCCAAATTTGAGTAGGGCAAATATTTTGGGCTACCTTTTTTTTAATTTATTTTTCTTTTGAGTTACATGATTTTTTTACAGAATATTTTGTTACACATATTTAAAAAAAACTGTAAATGATTTTATGACGGATAAAGATGTCAAGTATGATATACGACATTCCATTATTGGATCACAAAACATGATTTTCTGCATGACAGATAAAGATGCGAGGTTTGTTTATTCAGATTGATTTGAACGAAACTCTATTAGGGTTTGATAAGATGTCCAGTTCGTGGACAGTAGAAGAGAAAAGATCGTAAAGTATTATTTCAAATATATTTACATTTATCGAACATTATTCTACAAGATGTTCTGAAGGAGACAATGGTTGTTGGATTATGGCTGAAGCTAGAATAACTATGTATGACAAAAAAAATCTTATAAGTAAGTTGAATCTGAAGCAACGATTATATTTTCCTCGTATGTTAGAAGATACACCTTTACAAGAGCATATATCGGCATAAATTTGGATATATATGTGAGTAAATGGATATTTGAGTCGGATTTTGAGTTGACCCGTTCATAAATTTAAAACGGTTAAAAATAAATTTAAAATGCTATATGTATGTTTTAAACTTGAAACCTAACAAAAACAAGTACAAATCTTTAACCAATTAGGCTTATAAAACTCTATATTTTAAATTCAACACCAAATTTGATGAACGTGTGACATTATTAACAATATAAGTTCAATTTTTTAACTAATTAATCTCTATATATATAATGATACTTAATTTTCAAAGTGTCTAGATTTCCGAGTCGAGAGTTGTGGTTAATTTAGATATATATATATGTGAGAGTAATAGATACTTTGGTCGTATTGTGGGTTGATCCGCTCATAAATTTAAAATTGTTAAAAATAAAATTAAAAATGCTAAATGTATGTCTTAAATTTGCAACCTAACAAAACAAGTATAATTCTTTAACCAACTAGGTTAATAAGACTTTTATTTTAAATTTAACACAAAATTTGATGAACGCGGGACAAATCTTAACAATATAAGTTCAATTTTTTAGGTACCTAATATATATATATATATATATATATATATATATATATATATATATATATGATGATGCTTAATTTTCAAAGTTTTCGGATTGCCGTGTCGAGAGTTGTGGTTAATTTGAATATGTATGTGAGAGTAATTGGATATTTTGGTCGGATTGTGGGTTGACTCGCCAATAAACTTAAAACGGTTAAAAATAAAATTAAAATGTTATTCGTAATTTTTTTTCCGGATTGTTGTGTCGAGAGTTATGGTTAATTTGGATATATATGTGAGAGTAAATAGATATTTGAGTCGGATTGTAGGTTGACCCGTCCATAAACTTAAAACGGTTAAAAATAAAATTAAAAATGTTATCCGTAATTTTTTTTCCACAATTTTTTATATTTTTTATATGATTGCTCGTGCATATGTACGGGATACCAACAATTCTCAATTTACTGCCATCAATGCTTAATCTCATCGATTTGAGGGCTTATTTACTATACCAAAATGATGTGGGCATGTAGAAAACTTAAGAAATAACTTTCTCTCAAAACATTTTTTAAAATAACTCTCTTCTTTAATGACATCGTCTTCTTTACCTTGTGGATGCAAATATTGAACTCTATAAGACCATTATTTTAGTGTTAGAGCCCAACTTGTATGGAGATAATATAGGTATAGAGGATTGGTCATGCAATTTATTATTTCTTGTATTTTTTTTTAAAATGAATTGGAAATATATAGTATTTTAATTTAAAAAACATAATTATGATTTAACCTAGTTAGATATCTTCATAATATGTGTAGTGATTTATGTTTAACGCTCAAAATAAACATACTTAAGAAAAACATTTTTGAATATAATGACCCTATGATATACATATCTTGTACTAAATATAAAAGCTTATAAAATTTATATATATATATATATATATATATAGTTTTTGTGGATTGAATCATAGGCAACCTCTATAGTCAACTTCAAATTTATTAACTTGGGTGAAAATAGTTGGTCAAGCGATGTAGTGTGCTTTGAACAATCAATCACATTTCATTTTCGATTCAAACATCGGATGAAATGCAATCACTTTTGTTTTCAATGCTGTAAAAATGAGTTATTACATATTCGAAAGCATATTATTAATTATTGTGGAATGAACTTATTTTTTTAGAATATATCTAGTTGTGAATGATTGAGTTCTTTAAGATTTATAATATAAAAACACATTTTAACGAGATTAAGCAGGTGAGTTCATACCACAATATATATATACTACTAAAAAATTATAAAGTTAACAATAAATACTAAAAGTCCAAAGTATGTCATTGAGTTGACCTCTATAATTATTTATTTATCATCTATTAATTAGAATAAATATAATAAATAATTCCTAAGTTTTTTTAAATTAATTATCTTTTCTATTACTGTTGTAAATAGATAAATTATTGTAGAGATTACTAATCATTCAATGAATAATATTATTTTAATCTTTCTCTTAAAAAACTCAATTAAATAGTTCTTGTTTATTTTATCAATTTCAGAAATCAAACTTGGTATAAGAGTTTATAAGGGAAAACTTCCGAAAACGATTTCAATGGAATAATAATATCACTTCTCAGTTCTACCAATAATACCTGAAAAGCGTAAAGTTTGATAAAAATAACTATATCTATTGGAAATCACAAGTTATTCAAATCATGATAAGTTATGATTTTATGGATATAATAGAAGGGAATCTTGAAACTCCTCCCAATTTTTTTTTTCAAGAAACAGATGATCAAAATAATGCAATTCAAATCAAGAATCCAAAATTTAAGCAATATCCAAGATCAAAGGGTACTTGCACGGTTCTTTTCAACATTGATCGACGAGATTCGTCAACAAGTCTCAAAATCATCTTCGGCGCAATAACTTTGGGAAACCCTAGTGAAAATCTATGTTTCTCAATCAAAGAGTCGACTATTTCAGTTACAGAGTCAACTACTAAACGCACACAAAGGTAGTGACTCTCTTCTTAACTCCATTCAACATATCAAAAACCTATTAGATGCATTTATCGCTATCGGAAAATATGTTTCTGATCAAGATTTGTAACTAACTCTACTCAACGGTCTTGGAAACGAGTTCGAGTTGATGATATGTGCTCTAACTTCCGAAAAGGATATATCGTTTAATGAGATAATAGACATCCTTCTAAATCATGAACAACGATTCATATTCAAGAAAAGAAAATTCCATTATGAAAATATTTCTCCCTCAAACGTTTCGGAAAATGTTGCTTATATTCATGGGCATGGAGGCGGAAAGAACCAAAGACAGAACCGAGACAATAATCGTCCGCAATGTAATTTTTGTCATAAATTTGGTCATCGATCCGAAAGTTGTTTTTATAATCCATCTTTTCAAATATGTAATGTACAAGGACATAGTGATCTCGAGTGCCCTCGTTTTAATCCTTCTACAAATCCTACGACAATGTTAGTTACATCGTCTACTATTGTAGATCTAACTTGGTGTCCAGATTCAGGTGCTACCGACCATATTACTTTCGATCTTAATAATCTACACGTACATGCTCACATGCTCTTTATACATGTACTCAAACTATTAAAGTCGAAAACGTATGCCTCTAAATATTTATAATATTAGTACCACTAAAATTTTAAATCAACAAAAATCTCTCTACTTACGTAATATCTTACACGTTCCAGATATTACTAAAAATCTAATGAGTGTCGCGAGATTTTCATCAGATAATAACGTATTTTTTGAATTCCACTGGAATGTTTGTCTTATTAAAGACCGAGATACAAAGATAGTGCTTCTTAAGAGATTACTCAATGACAAACTTTATTGCATTGAACCTACTGAAAGTTCATTTTCAACATGTTCTAATAAACAAGTGTTTATTGGTATTCGATCTCCACCTCAAATTTCACGGCTTGGACACCCTTCTAGCACTACTACATTTTTAGTTATATCACACTTTAAATTACCAGTTTTAGGTAGTACTACTATTTCTTTTTGTGGATCGTGTCAATATGGGAAAACACATAAACTACCCTTTTCAACTTCAAAATCTACATACTGTATATGTTTTCTTTAGATCCTAATTCATTTGGAAGTTTGGTGACATGCCCCTAAATTTTCGTCTACTGGTTGTCGTTATTTAGTACATTTTGTGGATGATTTTAGAAAATTCACATGGATATATCCGCTAAAAAAAAGTTTGATATTTTGAATACGTTTATCAACTTTCTTCGACTTGTTGAAAATTTATTTAATCGTAAAATCAAAATATTGCAAACTTATTGGGGAGGAGAATATAGAAATTTCAAATCATTAACGGATAATCATGGTATTTTATATCGTTTATCTTGCCACATACTAGTGAGAAAAATGGTATTGCTGAACAAAAAATTCGTCATATTATGGAAACTGGTCTCACTTTATTAACTAATGCATCTATGCCACTATATTATTGGAGTTAAGCTTTTGAAACATACGCGTATCTTATCAATCGTCTTCCTACTCCGACATTACATCAACGTTCACCAATCAAGACTATATTTAACTCTTCTCTTGACTATGATTTTTTGAAGACATTTGGGTGTTCTTGTTATCCACTCACACGGCCGTATAATCAACACAAACTCAATTTTCATACTACTGAATGCAGTTTCCTTGGGTTACAGCTCATCTCACAAAGGTTATTAGTGTCTTCAAATTCCGTCTAGACTAATATTTATCTCTCGACATGTCACTTTTGACGAACTCACTTTTCCTTTCAAAAGTAAGGACCTTGTGCAATTGTCTAAACCACAAGAAGATAACGAGACATCCATTCCAACAACTTTACTTGATTCATCAATATCACCTCTATTATCTCATATCACTTCATCGTCTCCACCATCACCCTCTTCGACCTCCACAACATCACCAAACACTATAGCATCTTCTTCTACTACTATTATCGTTCTTTCAACACAACTAATTATCACAACAGTTAATGCACCTAAATCTTCTACTCATCAGATGATCACACGCAATAAAGCACGATCTATGTCCTCATCAACTCTCACTGTTACTTCTTTCGCTACTACACCTACATGTTTTACCAAAGCTAATAAGGATCTGCAATGACGTCTTTCCATGACATATGAATATAATGCTCTTATTCATAATAAAACATGGTCTTTTATTCTACGTACACCATCTTATAATCTTGTTGGATGTAAATGAGTTTTCAAACTCAAGCATAAATTTGACAGGTCTATTGATCGACATAAAACACGTCTTGTGCTAAAGGATTCCATCAACAATAAGGTATTGATTATGAAGAGACATTCAGTCCTGTGGTAAAACCCACTACTATTCGTGTTATTTTTTCTTTGTAAATATCTTATCAATGGTTCATTCATCAACTTGATATTAATAATGCATTTCTTCATGGGTCTCTACAATAAGAAGTATACATGGCACAACCATCCGATTTTGTCCATCCAGATTTTCCTAATCATATATGCAAATTTCATAAAGCAATATACGGTCTTAAATAGTCTCCTCGTGCTTGGTATGCTACTTTCAGGACTACTCTACTTTGTTTTTGTTAGATAAAATAAGACCGGTTCAAATAAACCTAACTAAAATAAACTTTCCATGCAGGAATAAGGAACCGGACCGGATGAACAAGAGAACCGACTAAAGAAACCTAACCGGTCAAGCTACCAAACCGATCAAGAGTATTCGGAACATGACCGCACAAAGAAAGGATCGGCCAAAGCTCAAAACCGGAATCATCAAACAGCCGATCATCCACAAGACAAGAATAACCGGAAGAAATCCGGTTACATCACTACCAAAAGATATTCGGCCAAGTCAAATGACCGACCAGTACAAGAAGACAATTTGGGTATCTGTTGAGAATGATACCAAAGGAACAGACTGAATACTTCCATATCCATGCAAGTCTGAGGAAAGACTGTAGGCTGCAGAAAACAGTACTACCGGATCCTTCTAATTCGGGATAAGCCAGAAAGGAAATCTTCCAAGTACAAACAATTGTCCAACAGACAGTGCCTACATCAAGTAAAAGACAAACCCGGCAGGTTTGTCTTACACACCGGAAGAACAGACCGCCAGGTCTGAGACATAATACCAGGTCTGAAATTGACCATCAGGTCTGAGGAAACGACCGCAGGTCTGAACCTCTGAGACACTGAATCACTGCACCTCTGATCAGCCAATCAGATTCAAGGCAGTGAAATATGACCGTTGGCATATTTCACCTATAAAAGGGTAGTTGAAGAAGAGTAAATGCAAGTGACTTAAGCGGGACATCAAGAGACAACTGTGATATTGAGATATTAAGAGCATTTACTACAAGTGATAGATTGTGCTGTTCTAGAAAGCCTAAGTGTTGAAAGTTAAAGTATGTTTTACAATTTCGGTGTAAATTGTAAGAGTGTTATCGAGCAGGAAATAAGTCTCGATCGGCCTGTATTTGTATTCCTTAGTGAATATCCTTCTCGCGGTTTCGAGAGGAAGGGGTGACGTAGGAGTTTTATCTCCGAACATCCATAAAATCTGTCTTGTCATTTACTTTTTGCCGGCTTCATTATCTAACCGATTAACTTAACCACACCGCCCCAAACCGACTCTATACTAACCATACCGAATATCCAGATTACCGAAACCGACCCACCATTTCCAAATCTTCATCATCCGAAACCGATCGTGCCTATCATACAAGCGTGACGCTTCAACCTGAAAGCAAACCTCTTCCGCGCTTGAACCTAGTTCAAGGATTTGTGACAGGTTGTGTAGTATTGAAACCCCGGTGTTAATCTCTAACCGGATTAACCACCACCCTACAAGTGTGAACCGCTAACCGGTCCAACCCCCGGTCCACCAACGGCGACCTAGATCCTAACAATTGGTATTAGAGCAGTTAGTTTCAATACTCAAGCAAACATGTATCAAGATAGGCCTCCAATGCTAGAAGGTGATGACTTTGCCAACTGGAAGGCACGCATGCACCTGCACCTAGTCACCTTAGATGATGAAATGGAATCCATTCTGACCGAAGGACCGATATTCATTGATAAAGATAGAAAAGAATGGACGGCTGAAGATAGGAGAAGGAACAATCTGGACAACCATGCAAGAAACCGGATCTCCAACAGCGTGGACAGAAACACATACTGCAAGATCAGAGATTGCAAAACCGCGAAGGAGACATGGAACACGGTCATCCAGATCTTTGAAGGAAATGAAAGAACAAGGGAGAACAAAATAATGATGGCCACACAGAAGTTTAAAAGCATCAAAATGAAACCAGGAGAAACTATGAAGGAATACAGTGACCGGTTCACTGGCGTGTTAGATGAACTAGCAACTCTGGGCAAGAAGTATGAAAACAAAGAGGTAGTTATGAAGGCTTTGAGATCTCTTCCAAGTGCCTGGGATATAAAGACAATGGTAATGAGGGAATCAAAGAGCCTACGTAAGATGAAACTATACGACGTATTCGAAGATCTAAAGGCATATGAGTTCGAAATGAGATCCAGAACCGAAGAGGAAGTCTCGGCCTCAACGTCAACCAGAGCACTAATCACATCTACAGAACCGGCTGCACCTGCTCCTACACCTGCACCGATACCGGTTCCTGCACCCGCATCGATCAGAACCGCCGAACAGTTCACTGAGGATGCCATGGCAATGCTTGCACAGAAGTTTGGGAGGTTCATGAAAAGAAGCCAACCTACGAACAACTACTATGGTGATAAATCCAATGTAAGATGCTATAACTGTAACTGTTTGGGACATTTTAAGTGGGAGTGTAGGAAACCAAGGAGGGATACCCAGAAACAGGAATATCAAAATGACAGAAACAATTATCAACAAGCCGGTGAAGGAAGTGAGGTACCGAAAGCACTGATAGCCGACGATGGAGGAAGTCTATGGGCTCGCAGTGATAGTGACGATGAACTCACATGTCTCATGGCTAATGAGGAACAGGTATTTGACTCTCCTTGTGAGGAATTTACTAAAGATGAGTTATACAATGCATTGAATGACATGGTAGAAGAATATATAAGAACCTATTGAGCATGCTACCCAAGCATCTCAATATTAGAACCGATCCCATAGTACCTATTCCAATAGAACCAGAGGTACTCATCATAACTGAACCGGAAGTCATACAACCTGATGATACCCACACCCTAGAAAGCGAGTTAGATCTTAAGACCGAACAACCCAGTGAACCGACTAGAGAACTAACCGAGGAAGAGAATGCCCGACTTCAATATAAGATGGCCGCCTATAAGAGATCTAGCGATATAGTAAATAATATGAATAAACACTACAGGCACCCTCGTTGTAAGTGTGGCCTTGGATACATAGGGAATAGCTCTAAAGACCGAAAACCCATAGAGAAAGCAAGGCTTACGAAAGAAAATCTTCCCTTTATAAAATTTCTTAAGAGCACCTGTACAGTTGAAGAAGAGGAGACCGCATATTATAGGGAAGAGAAGCTAAAATACGATTATGTTGGCCCAACCGATTCATGGCTTGACCCTAAGAAAAGAAAAGCCGAAATCCTCAGATATAAGAAAAACTTTCCTGAACCGCGTAGGTCAAACCATAGATCACCGAACCAAAGACCATCACCATTTATGACATTTGAAGGAAAACCGAAATACACCAGACCAAGTGTCAAAAGGACAGTTAAAACCCTAGCGAAGAAGACCGTCCGGTTTATCAAAGTTTGGGTACCTAAGGGACTAATCGCATGTGGACCCAAGTAAATGTGGGTACCAAACAGTTGTAAATATGTACATTTTGCAGGACCCAAAGAAACGGCTAGGAAACTCCGAATGGTTCTTGGACAGCGGTTGCTCCAGGCACATGACCGGAAATAGAAATTTGCTAACCGACATCAGATCAGTAACCGGTGCTCTAATTACCTTCGGTGACAACTCAAAAGGTAAAACTGTGGGCAAGGGTAAGATTGTCCATGGTAACCTAACCATTGACAATGTACTTCTAGTTGAAAACCTACGTTTTAATCTACTTAGTATTAGTCAGATGTGTGATGCCGGATACACGGTAGAATTCCTTAAACATGCATGCTTAGTTAAGAACTCTCAAGGTATTGTACTACTAACCGGAAATAGGATAGGTAACATCTATAAGGTAGACTGGAAAACCAGAATAGAATATCCTATATGCATGATAGCTAAGACTGATCAAACCTGGCTGTGGCATAAGAGACTCAACCATCTAAACATGAAAACCTTAAACTACATTCGCGGTAAAAGGCTAGTTGAATGTATTCCTGATATAGTATTTAACCAGGATAAGGTTTGTTCAGCATGCCAAATGGGTAAACAAACTAGGTCATCCTTTAAGAGTAAAGGAAATATTCAATCTAGCCGATGCCTAGATCTTCTTCACATGGATCTATTTGGACCGATTCAGGTCATTAGCATAGGAGGTATGCTTTACACCATGGTAGTTATTGATTATTATTCTAGATATACCTGAGTAATATTCCTACCATCTAAACGTGAAACCGTATCAAACCTGATCACACTCCTTAAGCGCCTGCAAAATGAAAAATCAACTCGCATTAACAGCATTCGAAGTGATCGAGGTACCGAATTTACCAATAGTACATTAACTGCATATCTTGACGAATCCGGCATTAGACACGAGTTGTCTAGTGCTAGGACTCCTCAACAAAATGGCCTGGCCGAGAGAAGAAACCGGACTCTCAAAGAAGCCGCAAGGTCTATGATAGCCGATTCCGGCATTGCTCAGAAATTTTGGGCTGAGGCTATCAACACTGCATGCTATACACAAAACCGGTCTTTGATAAACAGATTTCACAACAAAACACCATATGAGGTTTATTTTAACAGAGTTCCTAAACTCAAGTACCTCAGGATTTTCGGTTGTAAATGTTATATTCATATAAATGGTAAAACCCAACTCACCGCTTTTGATGCAAAAACCGATACCGGCATCATGTTAGGGTACTCGGCAGTAAGTAAAGCATATAGAGTATACAATAATAGAACTGCAACCATGGAGGAAACAATTCACGTTGTTTTCGATGAATCGGTTGAAAGCAATACTGCTTCATGCTTTGATCTACACAACAGACTGGAAAATAACGATATTCATTCTGATAGTGAAGATGAGACTCCGGTCTTCAGGCGGATCAAGCTGTTCCACAACAGGAAGCTGACACTTCGGTCCAATCCGAGGGAGTCGGTCGGTCTGACAATCTCGTTCAGCCTACCGACATGTCTAGCCTTGGTCAAGTTAACGGTAATTTGGTAGACATCCCTGAACTGAATCTTAGAAGAAACAGTAAACATCCTCCTGAGCAAATTATAGGTGACCCTTCAGAACCTGTTCGAACTAGGAGTCAACTTCTGGAAGGATATTTTAACTCAGCTTTCATATCCCAGATTGAACCGAAAAGAATAGATGAAGCATTGTCAGATCCGGATTGGATCTTGGGAATGCAAGAAGAGCTAAACCAGTTCGAGAGTAGTAAAGTCTGGTACTTAGTTCCCAGACCGAAAGATCAATCGGTCATAGGAACAAGATGGGTATTCAGAAACAAACTCAATGAGGACGGTTTGGTCACAAGGAACAAAGCCAGATTAGTGGCTCAATGTTACAAACAGGAAGAAGGCATTGATTTTGAAGAGTCATTTGCCCCTGTAGCCAGAATTGAAGCCATTAGGATTTTTCTTGCGTTTGCTGCTTTCAAAAACTTTAAGGTTTTTCAAATGGATGTTAAAAGTGCATTTCTGAACGGTGACCTACGTGAAGAGGTGTATGTTGAACAGCCACCCGGTTTCAAAAGCGCTGTATTTCCAAACCACGTATACCGGCTAAATAAAGCTTTATACGGTCTAAAGCAAGCACCTAGAGCCTGGAATGATACACTAACCGCATTTCTATTAGAACATGATTTCACCATCGGTTCAGTGGATAAGACATTGTTCAAATTTGAAAAGAAGGAACATATCCTACTTGTTCAAATCTATGTAGATGATATCATTTTTGGTTCCACCGATCCTAAGCTATGTGACAAGTTTTCAAAAATGATGACTGACAAGTTTGAAATGAGTATGATGGGAGAATTAAATTTATTCCTAGGTCTTCAGGTTAAACAACTCAAGGAAGGGACATTCATCAGTCAACCTAAATATACCAAGGAGCTGCTAAAGAAATTCGGTATGGACACCTACTCCTCGGCGGCTACTCCAATGAGCTCATCAGTTAAGTTGGACAGAGATGATGAGGGCCAATCGGTAGACCAGATTGCATACCGGGGCATGATCGGTTCCCTACTGTACCTGACAGCGAGTAGACCGGACATCCTGTTTGCAGTTGGTGTTTGTGGGAGATTCCAAGCAAATCCAAAGCAATCCCATTACACAGCCGCAAAGAGGATACTGAAGTATCTAAAGGGCACACCTGATGTCGGTCTGTGGTATCCAAAAGACTCGTCCTTCAATCTAACAAGTTACTCAGACGCAGACTATGCAGGGTGTAAGATTGAAAGAAAAAGCACCAGCGGAACATGTCAGTTCCTTGGTGACCGGCTCGTTTCATGGCATAGCAAGAAGCAAACATCTGTGGCCAAATCCACTGCAGAAGCTGAATACCTGGCGGCCGGAAGTTGCTGTTCTCAACTCCTCTGGATCCAACAGCAGTTGAAGGACTTCGGTGTCATAGCCGAAGAATCCCCGATCTTCTGCGACAACACGAGTGCCATAGCGATCACCTACAATCCGGTTCTCCACTCCAGAACCAAGCACATCGACATAAGGCATCACTTCATTCGGGAGCATGTCACGCTGAAGCATATCCGGCTGGAATACGTATCGACCGATCAACAAGTAGCCGATATCTTCACAAAGCCGCTATAGGAAGCTAAGTTTTCTCAATTCAGGCTTACTCTCGGCTTAACCGATATTAGCCAAATCCTTCCAAAGGATGCTTAAAAGGAAGCCGGTTTAGACAGACAAAACCGGTAGTTCTTCCTAAACTGTTGAACTTCGAATCTTCAGGGTGTTTGTGGAAGAACCGCCCAGTCTATCAGATAGAGTAAACCGACCGGCTACTTGGTGCATGCACCAAATAACCGCATCGGGATGAACAACTGATACCTGACCGGTTTGGAAGCAGGTCATTCTAGATTATTTGAATTTCACACAGATGTGGAATAACTATCAATGCTTGTAGATATCTGTTCTGAAACATTGCCCTTTCAAAGTAATATGATCGCGCCTTAAAAGACGTGAATATCTTTTGATATCTTTCACAGTCCAGGCCTATGACCGACACCTAGACTGCAAACATGCCTATTTCATGCAATATCTCTTATCCTGCAGTTAATACATGTCATTCCATTTAATGCCTGGACAATAGGATAGTCCCTAAACTAGTATTTAAGTGAAGCAAACGTTCACCACAACACTCACAAGTCACAAGAACATCCTCTCACTAAGGCACAAAATGTCTCAGTTTCCCAACATCCTTCAGGTTGATTTTCAATCCTGTTCTTCCACAGACCAGTATGAAATATACAAGATGATAAAATTTTTGGAGGAAACCGGCCTCCAAAGTTTCCTATGTGACAAGCACTCCATCTATCCGGACTCCGTTCTGGAGTTCTTCCACAATGCAAGAGTGTTTCGGGGCACCCCCACTTTGATACCCACATCCAATCCAAGGTGGGAGGCATTGTCTTCGATTTCACTGAACGGGACTTTGCAAGGTGTCATAGCCTGCCAAGGCACGGGATCACAGATCTGGACATCCCTGGGGATGTAAAAGCCGAAGTCTGCGTCACCCTCTCTCGGTCTAACGACCCGATTGAGGACCATGGAGCAAAATCAGGTCTGAGAGCTGAATATCAGCTTCTCAACGATGTGATCGGCAAGAGCATTTTTGGTAGGGACGTCACAAACACCTACAGTGTCTCGAACTTCAACATGATGGCGGCCATAATCACCGGCACACCGGTAAATTGGTCTAGGGTGCTCTTCGACACCCTTATCTGGATGATCGGCATCCGATCAGTTGGTTTCATTCCTCAAATAAGCAGCCTCCTTGTGGAGCTTGGAGTCCCAACCTGTCCCGGCGAAGGTTTAAACCAAGCTCAGGTGCTCACCAAAGAAGTAACCGACCCATTTTATAGGCGGTTCGAGAGGGCCTGGAGGAAAAGAAACCGCAACGGTGATGTCAACCCCTTTGCACCCTAAGTCACTCCTTCCTGCACCCGGTCGTTTTGCTTCATGCACCGGGTGTATTCTTGTCCAACTCAAGTTTGATCGTTTCGGCCTCATCTATGTTTCCTTCGGCTTTATTTGTGTCTTCTTTGATTTCATGTTTTCTTCATCGTTCCTGAAAGCCATTTTCGGCATTGTATCTGTTATTTTCGGCATCTATCTAATTAATCTCGGTTATGTTCAAGTGCATTTAATGAGATACCTCCAATCAATGAAATAACCCTCAACCACCCGCACATTTAATTTCCAACCAAACTGGTTACTTCCCAACCAACACTTACCTAGGGCTTTGCAAATTTGCCACTTCCCCATGCGCCTTGAAAAGGTAAAGATTCCTTTCCTTAATAAAACAAAACTGACCATCAATGCTCAGATTTTTCCCTCCAAAACCGATCCTATATATGGAGCCATCCTCTACTCATTTCATCACTTCCGAAAGACAAGATCACATATGATATTCTTGAATCCCGTCTCTCTCTCAAATACCGAAATCATGCCGAGCAGAACTCTGGGAAACTTTCTATGCATCGATTTCAACTCTTGCACGGACATAAGGGATTGCACTACTAAGCAGAAATTCATGTATGACTCCCTTGCTGAAACCGGTCTTCAACCGTTTCTTGAAGAGGCCGGTCCTATTCTTGTAGACGATGTCAAGGCCTTCTTTCGAAGCGCCTGCATCAGGGGGAAGTACATCGTCTCGACTGTCAGAAACCATACGTTCTGGATCGACGAGGATGAATTTGCCTCACTCTTCGGTCTACCCGCTGAAGGTTTCTCTGACTTTCCGACTATTCAGGACCGTGCGGGATTTGAAACCGCGCAATACCTGTCGGCCACCCCTTCTCAAGTGGAACACTTTGGGCCAAAAACCCAACTTGCTAGTCACGGTCAGCTACTGCTCGAAATCGTGACCCGGTCAATTCTGTGTCAATCACCTAATCAACGGTATTCCAGGAATACCTACAACATCATGACCCACATTCTTTGCAAATCGGCCATCAACTGGTCATCGGTCATATGGGAAAACTTAAAGAATATGGTGCTGACCAAGAAAGGTCTCGGGTATGCACCGCATATCAACAAGCTGATTCTTGGGTACCGACCAGAGTTCGGACCGGGCACACCGGCTTCCTCTTCAAACATCCTCGACAGTGATTCGGCAAGAGAACGACTCTGGAGAATGTCTTTTGAATAGGCTATACTTTACATTGTTTCTATATGCCTATCTCTGTACCGAATCTTATAATCGGTTTTCTTTATCTGCTATTTCTTGAATTCCATTATCATTTCAGTTTAAATGACCGTGTCTTCTCAATTCTTTGAACATTTATCTAAGTAACCGGTTCACATTTTCAACCTATAACCGCGTTCTTTTCCGGTCACATGAAATCTGCCTAATTTGTTAACACTCTAAATAAACAATTGAATCTAGAAACCGTTCAATCCATCGGTTTCTAGAAGAAGAGTGCGTCATCAATGACATAAGCAAAGGATTTTGGAGGGAAATCTCCCGCTCAAACTTGGCGCCCACCTCCTTTAGTTTTACCGCCCATAGTTTGGCGCCTTTTCATTTTGGAGGGAAAATTCCCGCCCATTATTGATGGGACGGTTGGGCTTCCAAACCGCATCTATAAAAGGGACCTTCGGTCATTTTATTTCATTCTCACGCGAATCTACTTTCTCTCTCTAAGCTTTCTAACTCTTTTAAAGCGGCTCTCTCTCTCACTTCCTCAAACTCTTTAACATGGGTCGTGATTCGGCTTTGTTCAGACTCTACTCTCAGGTGGATTTCGAGGAAATCCGGCTGAATGGAACGACCGAGGCGAATGTAGTTATTGACCGGCTGATTAAAACCGGTCTGGAATACTTCCTAGGCGGTCCTCACGTCATTTACAAAGATGCGGTCGAAGAGTTCTTCAAAACCGCAACTATCGCCTACGACAAGATCACCGCGACTGTATGCGGTTCCCGAATAGAGCTCACAGAAGAATTGGTGGCCGAAAGCCTGCGTCTTCCAACTTCCGGCCAGGATGCAACGGCATAAATAGACCAGAACACCTTTGAATCGGCTTGCTACATTCTATCGGCATCTCATAAGCCGATCAAAACATCCGGGAGCAAGCAAATGCTAAGGTCGGAGTATATCCCGATATGTGACATTTTCACAAGGGCGATCCTGGCAAGGGGAGGAAACCTCAACAACCTCACAAGGGACAAAATCAAGATGCTAATCGGTCTGATGGAGGGTAAAGAGGTCAACTGGGCAAGATCGGTGTTCAGCAACCTCATGGATATGGTGAAACCGGACTCAAGCCGGTCGTGGGGATACGCCGTGCCCCTCGGTAAGATCTTCCTCCACTTGAATCTCAACATCGGTCCCGGTGTTGCGGTAGCAAAACGGTGCCTCATCAGATCAAGGCAATTCCTTAAAAGGACACAGCCGGCCCCCAGCTCCACAGGTGGCCGAAAGAAGAAAGCCGCAAAGAAAGATGCCCCGGCCGAAGCAAAGACCGGAGGAAAAGGCAAAGAAAAGATAATCTTCTCCGACCCACCTCAGCACACAGAAGATGAGGAGTGGGCCTCTACGGAAACCGACACGGAGAGGACCGATGATAGAACGGTCAATGACGACGATCAGTCGGCTCGGAGTCCAAACGATGCCGAACCAAACATCAATCCTGAGACCACCGAGGGTGAAGAAGGGGTTGATAAAGAAGCCAATGATGAAGGCTACAACACGGAGAGGGAGGAGGCCGAAAAAGCAGAGGCCGATAGATTAGCCCAGAAAATCCTTCAGGGCGTTAACAAGCGAGCCGAAGACGTTGAAGAGCTATACTTGGAGTGGCATGAGCACCGGTTCGGTACACCATATAGAAATATCCTACCGGGCTACACGGAAAAGCAATGCATCGACAGATTGGAGGAAGTAGAGGACCTGATGATGAGCCTCACAAAATCCAACACAATTCAAGAAGTACAAAGCCGAACCTGTCTCCTGTTACCGAGGATCCAACTTCGGAAACTAAGAAAGCGCATCCGGAGAATTAAGGAAGAGCACAACGAGACGGGATCGGTGGACACCGTAGCGCCGCGGGTGTTAACACGGCTTGAAAAAGGCAAAAGGGAAATACTTCAAGAAATCGAGCGGCTGGAAGCGATATGCAGCCGAATGCAAGTACCGGTCTATACTGCTCCCGTAATTGACAAGTTTCCAGTTAACTGTCCAACACCCCCAATGGAGGATGCGGTACCGATCTTGGAGAATGCGGTACCGATCTTGGAGAATGCGGCACCATTAGAACTTCCAAGGGAGGATGCGGCACCGTTAGTATCCAATGACAGAGCCGATCCAGATCCCACCGAGCAATCACCTCCTCCACCACCGGAAGTCACCGTTTCAGACCCTCCTAAAGAATGGGCTGCTAAAGAATGGGTTGAGGACCGTATTCAAAAGCTTGAAGCATCCATATCGGAACGGATCGATGACCGCATACAGGAACACAACGTGTCCGAGCTTCAACCATTCAAGGATAGATACAACAGAATAGTTGATTCGGCCCTGAAGTTCACCGACGTGACAAAGCTGCTTCTTGAAAAACATCAAGAACGACTCTCAGAACTCGGTAACGGACTGTGGGAAGAGGCCGGTGAGCGCGACAAATGGGCTCAGCGAACCGCAAGTCTGGAGGATGTGACCTCCGATCTAAAGAAAGACTTCGAACGGGTCGACACAACAATTAACCGGGTCTCCGAACTCGAGAAGACAAACGAGAGTCTCATGGCCGAAGTGAAGGTACTCTCCGAACAAATGGCCGAAATTCTAAGGGCTAAGGTGGACGCGGACGCCGCGGCTATAGCGGCTGATGCTCAAGTAGCTAAGAGGGTCCAGGATGCGCTGGACGCCGAAGTTAGCAAAGATAAAGAGGCACCGCGATCGTCTCAACTGACCGAAGCGGAAGTGGAAGCCGCGCGACTTAAAAATGCTGAGGCCATATTCCCAGGGTTTGCTGAGAAAGTAGTCTCCCGAGCTGCGGAGGATGCCGCACGGTTGGAAAGGGAAACACGAAGGCTGGACGGCTTCGCTAGAGAACACAAGAAGAAGAAGGCGGCCGCCTCCGCTTCAGCACCGAAAAAGAGACAGAGGGAGGCCCCTAAGAAAGTTCAGATTGCCGAGATGCTCAGAGAAGTCTCTGAACCGGTCATCCCGAGTACATCGCAGCAAGCCGACCAAGTCGAGGATGAAGTTGAAGAACAACTGCGGTCCCGATCTAAAAGGCGACGATCTTCCGAACAGACCGGGCAACAGCAACCGAAGAAGAAAAAGAAAAGTGTCTATGACTTCACGGACTCTGAATAGGGACTATCCTTCTTTTCTTATTGGCCCTAGTATTTCTATATATTTTGTCTTTTCTGGTCATCTACATATAAATATATAAAGTTATTTTTGAATCCGGCCTTATTTTGCATTTCTACTTAGTTTTGATAATTTTAAATAAAATAATCAAAAAGGGAGAAATTGATAAGATAAAAGATAGAGACTCTTATAAAGACTTTTCCAAAAATTTTCTCAAACACTTTTCGAAAACTTCTCCCAAGTCAAAAAATCCGGCCAAACAAAACAACCGGCCTACGGTTGCAAACCTACTTAGTTTTGATAATTTTAAATAAAATAATCAAAAAGGGAGAAATTGATAAGATAAAAGATAGAGACTCTTATAAAGACTTTTCCAAAAATTTTCTCAAACACTTTTCAAAAACTTCTCCCAAGTCAAAAAATCCGGCCAAACAAAACAACCGGCCTACGGTTGCAAACTTACTTAGTTTTGATAATTTTAAATAAAATAATCAAAAAGGGAGAAATTGTTAGATAAAATAAGACCGGTTCAAATAAACCTAACTTAAATAAACTTTCCATGCAGGAACAAGGAACCAGACCGGATGAACAAGAGAACCGACTAAAGAAACCTAACCGGTCAAGCTACCAAACCGATCAAGAGTATTCGGAACGTGACCGCACAAAGAAAGGATCGGCCAAAGCTCAAAACCGGAATCATCAAACAGCCGATCATCCACAAGACAAGAATAACCGGAAGAAGTCCGGTTACATCACTACCAAAAGATATTCGGCCAAGTCAAATGACCGACCAGTACAAGAAGACAATTTGGGTATCTGTTGAGAATGATACCAAAGGAACAGACTGAATACTTCCATATCCATGCAAGTCTGAGGAAAGACTGTAGGCTGCAGAAAACAGTACTACCGGATCCTTCTAATTCGGGATAAGCCAGAAATGAAATCTTCCAAGTACAGACAACTGTCCAACAGACAGTGCCTACATCAAGTAAAAGACAAACCCGGCAGGTTTGTCTTACACACCGGAAGAACAGACCGCCAGGTTTGAGACATAATACCAGGTCTGAAATTGACCATCAGGTCTGAGGAAACGACCGCAGGTCTGAACCTCTGAGACACTGAATCACTACACCTCTGATCAGCCAATCAGATTCAAGGCAGTGAAATATGACCGTTGGCATATTTCACCTATAAAAGGGTAGCTGAAGAAGAGTAAATGCAAGTGACTTAAGCGGGACATCAAGAGACAACTGTGATATTGAGATATTAAGAGCATTTACTACAAGTGATAGATTGTGTTGTTCTAGAAAGCCTAAGTGTTGAAAGTTAAAGTGTGTTTTACAATTTCGGTGTAAATTGTAAGAGTGTTATCGAGCAGGAAATAAGTCTCGATCGGCCTGTATTTGTATTCCTTAGTGAATATCCTTCTCGCGGTTTTGAGAGGAAGGGGTGATGTAGGAGTTTTTTATCTCCGAACATCCATAAAATCTGTCTTGTCATTTACTTTCTGCCGGCTTCATTATCTAACCGATTAACTTAACCACACCGCCCCAAACCGACTCTATACTAACCATACCGAATATCCAGATTACCGAAACCGACCCACCATTTCCAAATCTTCATCATCCGAAACCGATCGTGCCTATCATACAAGCGTGACGCTTCAACCTGAAAGCAAACCTCTTCCGCGCTTGAACCTAGTTCAAGGGTTTGTGACAGGTTGTGTAGTATTGAAACCCCGGTGTTAATCTCTAACCGGATTAACCACCACCCTACGAGTGTGAACCGCTAACCGGTCCAACCCCCTGTCCACCAGCGGCGACCTAGATCCTAACAGTTTTGATTTCCTAGAATCGAAATCTGACACGACTCTCTTCACATATCATGCACCTCAAATAACCGCATACTTTTTAGTATATGTAGACGATATTATTCTCATAGGCAACTCTAAATCGTTTCTAATAAAAATTATATTTCAATTAAATAAATTATTCCATGTTAAATATTTAGGTCAATTACATTACTTTCTTGGAATGAAAGTCACTCGTACCAAAAATGGTCTATTTCTTTCTCAATCCAAGTATATTGACGATATTCTCACTCGGGTTAATATGTTTCAAGCAAAGGCATTACACACTCTTGTCTCTGCTGGCTCATCTCTTTCTAAACATGATGGTGATCCTTTATCTGATATGTTTCTCTATCGGAGTATAGTAGGGGCTCTACAATATCTTACACTAACTCGTCCTGAGTTAGCCTTTATTGTCGATTGAGCTTGACAATTCATGCAAACTCCTACATCTTCTCATTGAGGGGCGGTTAAATGTATTCTTCGATATTTTCATCATACTCCTCGTCATGGGATCTTTCTTCGTCCAAATTCTCAATTCACTCTTGTTGTCTACTATGATGCTGACTGGACAAGATGTCTTGATGATCGTCGTTCAACAACTGGATTTTGTATTTTTCTAAGTGACAACCTCATTTCTTGGAATTCTAAGAAACAACAAGTAGTTGCTTGCTCTAGTACTAAATTTAAATATCGTGTTCTTGCATATACAACTACTGATCGTTGTTGGATTTAATCTCTATTTAGTGAACTTCGAGTTTCAGTTTCTTCATCCCCAGTTCTATGGTGTGATAATATTGGTGTTGCATTCTTATCAGCAAACCCGGTATTTCATGCTCTCACAAAACATATTAAAATCAATTTTCACTTTGTTCGAGATAAAGTTGCTCGTAAACAACTACTCATCCGATACATTCTTACTAAAGATCAAGTAGTTGATATCTTCACCAAAGGTCTTTCTTCTCATCGATTTACTCTTTTACTTAGCAAGCTTATGGTTTGTGCCTCACCTTTTCGCTTAAAGGGAGATGATAAAGTATTAAATAAATAATAAAAATTATTTATTTATCTCCTATTAATTAGGCTAAATATAATAACTAATTCTTAAGT
Organism: Impatiens glandulifera; assembly: GCF_907164915.1. Lineage (NCBI taxonomy): Eukaryota > Viridiplantae > Streptophyta > Magnoliopsida > Ericales > Balsaminaceae > Impatiens > Impatiens glandulifera. The sequence continues at coordinate 120,588,672 of NC_061862.1, read as the reverse complement.
TTTCTAGCTATTATAAATATTACTAATAATTCAATCAATAATATTATTTTAATCTTCCTCTTCAAGAATTTAATAAAATAATTCTGGTTTATATTATCAATTCTAGAAATCAATCAACATCCTTATTAATATTTTAAATCTTTTTTTTTTTTTAAATTTTTTATCTTCCAATCAGCATTTTATTAATATTTTAAATCTTTTATGCTTAATTTTTTTTTATCTTCCATTGAGGGTTAATTAAAATATATTCTCCAAAATTTGTGGACCCAGAAAATCGCATTCAAAATTCTAGATGTTAATATAAATGTTCAGTTCATTGAACGTGGACATCCTCAGTCAGGTTTCTATCGTCATTGAGACGTTTTATTCGAAGTCACATTTTATTTCTTTAATTTTTTATGTGGATTTCATATAACTTAAATTTAGGTTGTTATAAACATTATATTTGTTTAAGATTTTATTTTATTAGGGTGTTGACAAATTCTGAGTACCCACAAAACTTTCCATGGGCAGTTGACACTGACAATTATTTCAGGGTCAATTTAACTGAATGGAACGTGACTTGCAACCTATAATCTACTTTCGAGGTTAGATTGTAACTTATTAACATTATTTAATTATTGGAGAAATAAATTTAAGCATATTAAAGATTAATGAAAATATCTCATTATTAATATGAATAAATGAATCTTAGTTTGAATAAAAAAATTGACTCCTTTTACATATAAAAAAACATTTAATTATAATATTTATAAAATATAATTGATGCTAACTTAGAGAAATAGTGGAAAAAATTCATCATCACAAGATTATAAATTTGAGTAATTTTTCTTTTAAAAATTGGGTCTTTCAAATATTCAAAAGAAAAATAATAATTTAGTTTTAAAATAATTTTAGTCACAAAAGTTTAACACAATTAAGTTTATGCTAGATGAAATCCATGGACAAATATTAAGTTTTAATTAATTATTCTATATAACTAGTAGTAGCATGCTTTTAGTTGTAAATAAGGTAAAAATAAAAATATAAAAATATTTTAAATAAAAATAATATTATTAAAATTTTTGAATTAGTTTTAATTTATAAAAATTAAGTTTAATTTTAATGTTTACATATATATTTTAAATTCATCAATAAAATTAAAAAAAAACATTAAAATATATATAATGCACAAGTAGACCAAAATCATATAAATTGACAACTTCTATTAGGCTAGACAATTTATTAATTATAAAACATTTAATTTTAATCAAATTATATATAAAGTTTTACACGGATCTAAAATTCTTATTATTGATAAACTTATTTGAAAAAAAAATAAAAAAAAAATCACCTAACCAATTTATTTAAGTTTTTTATATTTTTATTTTTTAATGATTTTGATTATTTAATAAGATTTCATATTTATAAAAAATAGAAAAATAAAAAAATTGAAAATAATCAATTGTTTTAAAATAAATAAATTATTATAATAGACAATTAGATAAATATAAAAAATATTTAAAATTAATATATATATATATATATATATATATATATATATATATATATATATATATATATATATATATATATATATATATATATATATATATATATATATATATACAAATAATTAAAAGAAATGTGGTATTAAAACTTTTCTTTTTTAGCTAGGAAGTGTTTAATTTATTTTTTATAATATTAAACTATTACAATATTTAATTGAAAATATTTAAAATAATTCAAATTAAAATAATAATATAATAATAAAAATATATGCTAATTTATATAATAATTAAAAAGTGTTCATATATACAATATAATGTCTTAATTTATTTTTATAATAATAAATTTATTATATATAATTGAACAAATATTAAATATATTTAAAATTAATATATATATATATATATAATTATATAAATAAAATATGTAATAATAAAATATATGATTTTTTCAAGTGAAATAAATTATTTTTTATAATAATAAATAAGTATCAATCAATTTAAAACTTAACATATTTAGTTAAATATATTTTTAATAATTTTAATTTAAATAATTTTATTAATTAGTTTTATAGTTTTCTATTTTTATTTTTATTAATATTTATTTATTTATTTTATTTCAGTATTTTTAATTAATAAAAAAATATATTATTTTTAAATAAATAATAACATTAATGGTTATTTTTTGTGTTTTAATTTATTTTTTTTATAATAATAAATAAGTTTCAAATACCTCTATGAATTATTTTAAAATTTATAATAAATAATTAATTTTAATTTTTTATTTTATCTTAAAGTTTATTTTATTTTTGGTTATTAGTAGAAAGTTTTTAAATGAATATTCTTTTAGAATAATTTTTTTTTAAAATTTTTTTTTTAAATGATTCTCGACAACTTTTGAAATTAATTAAAAATAATTAATTTTGGATTCAATTTTAAATTATTCGAAAATTTGTGATAATCAAATTAATTTAAACATAATTAATTTAAAAGATTATTTAGAAAAATTTGTCAATTGATATTTTTGAGATTATTGTCCATTTTTAACAAATTTTTCATGTTAGGTAAGGTTTCGATAACTAATCCTACGTAATGTCAGTCGTTAATGATTTCGAGAATCTTGTCAATTTGTCGTTGTTCACTCGGGAGTGAATCTATTTCTTATACAACGACTTTCCACCCCTCTACGAAAACTGAGAATTTCTCATTTCCCATTGCATAATATTTTTAAGCATTTTTTCTGGTCGTTACAAATTAAGGTGCACATAAAACATTATATAAATGCTGCAGCCAGTTCACATTATACCTTTTGCTGGTGATACCAGCATAGAGCGGCATCATCGAGGTATTGGGGAAATAGGTGAAGAACTGTTGACTCTCCAAGTTGAAATGTAGTCATTGCAGATGTGTACATTTAAAGAAGACAAACGTATCGCTTTTACTAATATATTTTGATATGGTGGGTAGTTTAATACCTAGTGGAATGTCTGCTTTTTTCGGTCGTTTTCATTGCATCTTTTTAGTCTTAATGTTCGTCATTGCTTTTTTCCTTTAGTTATATTTTTCAGTTGGGCTAGTATTTCAGCCTGCATGGCCTAAACTTGAGCCATTTGGCATTCATATTTAGTGAGGTGGCTGATCAGCCACCAAAATGAGTTTCCCGTGTGGTCCCATGGGGTTGGGTTCATCCTTGTGATTCTCGTGATGTGCCTATGTGGTCTGATCGAAATCTTATTCGTAGTCTTTGTAGGAGGAGACTTCCTCTTGAGTTTGAGGACTAGTAGGATTTAGATTGATAGGGTGAACATAACTGAGATATACTAGGTAGGAAATTAGAAAGAAGAAAACATGTTTTAGGACGTGGACAATATTTATTGATTAGCTAAAGAACTTGTGATTAGCGCGAGTTGCTCCGTGACATACTAAATAGTTACCTTCATTTCCTTGTATTCGGTCGTGGAGACCGTTTCAAGTATCATTGTTTCCTCAACCATTTCATGGCGGATAAGCATCTGATTTTCAGATCTCTTTTTCTTGGGGCTGTATTGACCGTTTGTAGTCGTGGACTGTAGTGAAGAGAAAGAGATGATGGTTAGTAGTTTTAACGTAAGTACAATACGATGCATATGGATGTAAAATTAATCATAGGGAATGAACATCTCTTTATGATCTTAAGCTTGAAAGCATTCGAGTTATTATACAAATTGCGTCGCTTCGTTTGTTACATGGTGTCTCTCTTGTTGTTATTTACAAAGAGAGTTAGATAGAAATAAAGTGACAACAAAGGCTGTATGTTTTAAGTCCTACTATAGCCTGTCCTACACTTGAGTTTTCCTCTTCTTCATTTTTCATGGCCTGGTCATATTCTTCGTTGATGTCTATCAGAGAGTTTCTTTGCTCCTTTGGGATTCCCATTTTGGAAGCGATGTTCCACTTTTCTAGATAGCCAACATAGGCCTTATAGTCATCAGCATGTCTATGGCGATGATGTTTACCGTATAAGGAGGCATGAAGTCACGACTAAATTTCCTGAATAGGTCGTGGGTGTAGTAAGAAGTGACCTATTTCAAACCCATGAGTGTGATCATTGGTTCGTTGTCCATCATGTAGGAAATCTTCTAATGGGATACCATGGAAGTGAATCCCTAACAACATCATCATTTTGTAATAGAGGTTCAAGTAGAATTTTTTGCATCCTTCAATATTGTAGAGTAGGTCCCATAGAGTTGTAGGGGACTATTGGTGGGAGGCGTTCAAGTTTATCAAGAAGCCATATGTAGAGTAATAGAGGTGAGTCTCTTTTGATCATGGTAGAGGTTAAATATTATTCACTTAACCCCATTAGTGCTTCTGCTAGGATGATACCCATGGGATCCCTATTCCTTTATGTAGATGGTAGGCTACCTCTAAGATTTTGGAGGATGGTTTGTCATCCGCCAGAGCTAGGAAGAAGTGAGCCAAAAGAATTATGATCATCATCATGGATGAGCCCAAGGTTAGAGGAACTTGTCCATTTCTAACTTCCATAATTTTCTATTTTGGAAGTCAATTATGGCCTTTTTCAAGATGGTTTATGATGTCATTTTGGTATATATGTATTCTTCATGTACCTGTTTTCTTAATGACATTGATTTTAAAAACGGTTTAAAGTGTAGAATTTTTTTGTCAATCATTAAGATGGCCCTAAATTCCTCCATGGTTGGGCACATCTGCTTGTTTCCCATTAAGAAAGCTCGGGCGATAAGGCTCCACCTCCTTTGAATTTGCATCATAAAAGCCTGAGAAGCACAACGCAAAGGAAGGAAGTGAAAGTTTTACATCAGGAAGTGTTACTTAATGAAACTTGTTTCTCTAGGTATTTACAGCCTGAAAGGAGTGGAACAAACGCTACCTAGTGAAGTTTGTTTCACTAGGTATTTACAGTCTAAAAGGAGCGGAACAAGTGCTACATTGTGAATCTTGTTTCACTTTGTATTTACAGCCCGAAGGGAGTGGAACAAGCGCTACCTAGTGAAGTTTTTTCACTAGGTATTTACATCACTGATAGAAGTGAAACAAGTACTAGCTTGTGAAGCAAGCTTCAATAGGTATTTACAACACTGAAAGGAGTGAAACAAGCACTATCTTGCTTCACTAGGTATTTACAACGCTGATAGGAATGAAACAAGCGCTACCTAATGAAGCAAACTCAATAGATATTTAAATTAATTAATCATGCATATGCGTTTTCTACACTTTTATTTAAATAAATAGAATTTTTTCTATTGCACTCTCACTTTTACTTTCTCTCTCATCGATTTTTTAAACCCTAGCTGAATCTTCTCTACTATAATCTTCTCGTGAAAATGACCTTTGTTGGGGTGACGTCGAAGGTTCTTTGTGGTCTTTGGGATGATGTTAATGCAACCTCGGATCCCTTGAAGTGTGTAGTGACTTGTTGTTGGACATCTGTAATTTCTCGATTAGAAATCGTTAGTCGAGTTTTTGCCTTTTTTAGATTCGGGTTAATCAGATCTTCAAAAACTGTTCATCTTCTTTTATAATTTTAATTGTTTTCCCAACGTGTCCGGATGAAGCCGTCTGTTAACTAGGTAAAACCCTAAAAGATCTTATCATATTTCTTAACATGTACAATGTCGACTTTCTTTAACAACTATTACGACAAAAATATATTTTTGGGAAAACGGTTAAAACCATTCAATTAAAATCCCAAAAGTGGGATGGTCAAAAATTAAAGTTAGACAAACCCTAGCTATGATTATGGATGACAATCAAAAACCCTTAAAATAAACTAATTAGTAGCATTCATACATTCTAAAAAAACAGAGATTTCAAACAGAAAAGACTACATTCAAACATAACCATCCCAACTTGGCATTTCGCATGCTATCCATTTTCATTGAGAGATTTTCTTTTCCTTTCCCTTCCTATAAAAATGAAAGGAGATTATATTGAAAAGGATGATGAGTATTGTTGTTTATCATTTTAAATTTTCTCTTTCTACGAGTCCTTTCTGATTTGATAGAAAATAATTGTTTCTGAGAATTTTAGGGGTTTTACCTTTGTTGTTATCTTCAACTTGAATTTTTGTGTTCTTGTCTTCCTTATCTTCGGCTTTAGCTTCAGACTCCACATCTGTTTTGAAATCTTCATTATCGGCTGTAGAATTCTCTGTTTCAGCTTTGAAATTATGAGTGTCTTACTCTTGAATTTTCTTATCAAAAACTTGAGGTTCGTCTTCCATTTCCATCCCGATCCTTCGCATTATAGAATTTTTTTTTCCTCTTCACCTTGATTCCTTTTACTTTCTTTCCTTCAATTATTTTATTTTCCCCAGAATCCTTCTTGCCTTTTTCTACAACTGTTTGATCTTTGAGTTTAACCTCCTCTGTTGTCTTCTTTTTCTTTTACGCTTCCTGGCTTTTATGATTTTTCTGCTCTTCTTCTTTAACTTTATTACATTTATTGTGCAGGAAAATTTACAAAAAGCACACCTCTTTGGTTTCCATTCATAAGAGATCTCCATGACATTATTTTTTTCTTTCCTGTCAACAATTGTCATTTTCATTGGCAAGACACTCCTAGTATGCACTTCAATGTTAATTCATTGGCAGAACCGGTGTTGGCCAAACAAATGTCCCAACGATATTTAAGCCACCAATATCGAGGCTCTTGAGACCTCCAAGAACTTTTGACAATTTGGGCATGATCCTAAGTCAATATTTTACACTCTTTCAATAGAGGAACCTCATCAAGTCCTTAGCTCCTCGAGAGGGAGTAGAGTCCATTGGCAAGTTTGAAGGGGCATGGTGTGCATATCATCAAATGAAAGGTCACACTACTAATAATTGTAGTGCCCTTAAACATTAGTGTCAAGACCTAATTGATCAAAAGATCATTTCCAAACCAGAAATTGCGAACAATCCGTTGCCCGATCATCATGTCAACCTGATTTTTGTCGACGAACCTATTAACCCTTTAAAGGTTAACATGGTCAACCCATGGACTAAAAATGAGGAGTAACGAACTCCACCTACGCCGAAAGTACCTCGAAATTGGTAGATTATTATAATCCCACTCCGAGCGCTCCCAAGATAGTGTAACGAGAAGTCTCAACAACCCGGAATGGAGCTAAATTCTAGTCTAGTTTCATGAAAACAACACCCTATAGTTAATCTTCCTGGACCATCTAATGATCTAAGAAGGAAAAATGAGCCTAGAGCTCTAAACCCTGACGATAGTCTTCTTGCCCAGCTTAAGAAGACCAATGCTAACATTTTCATTTAGGAAATCCGTAAGTATTCTATCGAACACAAGAAGGTTGTTCTGAATGAACTAAATCAGGATAGTATACCAGCCAACACGACTCTTGAAGAATTGGTTGGTATCATCTCAACAACTCCTCAAATCAACATGATAGGTTTTGAGAATAAAGATCTACCTACTCCCGATAAACCTCATGTTAAGGCTCTTTACATTTCTGTAAAGATGGCTGATAAAGTCATTCCTATGACTATGATTGACAATGGTTCAGCATTGAACATATGACTTTGGAATACTCTCCGAGAAATCAACATTTCTCCTAATAAAGTTCTTCCCTTAGACGCGTCCATGTCCATGGCTTCGATAATTCTCGTCGAGAGATTATGGGTAGATTCTGAACAATGATCTATGTAGTTGATATACCTTTTATGGTAGAGTTCTGCGTAATCAACATACGGCCATCATACAACCTAATCTTGGGACGACCCTAGTTGCATCAGGACAAGTCTCTTACTTCTACCCTAGTAACCCTACGTCAGAAAATTTGTTTCATGGGAAACGACAAGCTCGTCATCATTGAAGGTGAGAAATACGTCACATCCATTGTCGGTTCAACTCATTCCACCAAACCAGATATTGTCGTGCTAGAGTTCTATGCTCATCTGATGGTCCAGAATTCTACCGTAGAGATTAAACATAATTTCAGCTATATAGGATTATTAGATTTTTTTTATTATTTAAAATGTTATTAAAAATCGATTTTTAATTTCTTTTAAATTCATTTCTTCACCAAGATTTCACAAAAATATTTCTGGAATCATAATAACAATTATGATCATATTTGTTTTTTAAATTTTGGGGTATTTTATTTAATTGGTTTAAGTCATGAATTAAACAAAAATCATAAATAAATCAAAATTAAATATTTTTAACCCATTCCTTGGTCTAATTTGGGTAAAATAGATATAATATTTTATCCCCAAATTATTTTTGGAATTTTAATAATTTCCTTAATTAGGGTTTCATTATCACAATAATTAACCCTTAATTAGGTTTTAATTCCTTCATTAAGTTATTTTGTATATAAAAATCTAAAATATTATTAAAAATAATAATAGTATTTGAAAATAGGGTAAGTCAAATTTTCATGCTTAGTTTTGGAAAACGTGGGTTAAAGGTTTGATCATAAAAATTTGTACTTTAACCTACAATGAGGTAGAAGGATAAAACCTGAATGGCACCAGTCACCAGATGCTGGTGAGGAGTCATCACAATGACTCGTGGTTGGGGAGATTATTTGATCTTTCTTTGCATGTTGTCTTCCATCGGGGATATACTATCATAACAGTCTTATCATGAGCTGGAAGACGATAGTGTGTTGCTGGGGATGAGTCGTGATAACGGCTCATTCTCTTTTATTGAATTTTACTGAGGATAGACTATTAGAATAGTCTTACCATGTCAGGGAGTAAGCGGGACTCTTACTAGGGATGAATTACTAAAATAATCTTGTCATAATAATGATCGATGGTGCCTATTAATAGATAGGACTCACCTAGGGAGTGAAAAAAATCCTTTGTGGGGGAAGGATCTCGTGTTAGTAAGACTACCTATTGAAAAGTAAGACTCACCTAAGGAATGCTCTATTGGGAATAAATCCTAGGGGGATATAGATAAAACTCTCAGGGATAATTATAATAATCATACCACATCCATCAATAGATGGAATCCACTACTATATATTAGTCATTACAATGACACTCGAGGATGTCTGTAATACGATAGAACTTACAATAGGAGATGGTATATATACAACTAAGACTTTTCTGGGTAATGAAAAGAATTTTCTACTAAGGATGAAGTAAGATCTTCTAGTCGATGTGACAAAAATCATGTAGGTTGGTGACAACAATCACGCTGTTTGGGGGAATGTACAAACCGTCGCTCTATGGGGTCGATTACAATCGTGACAAGAATATAGGTCACAGTAATGACTGGTATAGATACTTATAAAGAGATATGACTTACTATTGCAGGGATAGGCGAGAATACTCACTCTAAGGGGAATATTTTATAACAATAACTCTTATAGTCGCCAACCTGTTGTGGATGGGTTATAACAATAACTCTTATGGACGTCAATCTGTTGGGGATAGGTAATGACAATAACCTATATAGATTCTAGTTGGAATAGGGCTTTAAAAATCATAACAATGATCTTTTGTGCCTATTAACTAGGGCTTTAGAGAGGTCTTGTACGAAGTGACCTTCACAATTAATTGAAGCATCCCACCTTCTCTAGGGATTGTTCATATAAATTATAAAATAATTAATATGTTTTATTTAATATTATTTAGTAGGTTTACATTAAAGCATAAATAATTTTACCATGAAGGCATAAATATTTATGTTAGTAGTTTTACATTAAAGCATAAATGTTTTTATATGAAGGCATAAATGTTTATGTTAGTGGTTTTACATTAAAATTAAAAAGAATTATATTTATAGTGGTGAAACAAAATAAAGTGAAAGAAGTTTCACTAAATACTGCATCCTGGTGTAAAACTATTACTTCCTTTTTTCGTGTTGCGCTTTTCAAGTTTTGATTTTCCATGAATGAGATTGATTTAATAATAAAATAGTAACGATGCATTCTAATTCGATAACAAAGGATCTGAACTATGGTAGCGTTTGGTATGATCTATTAATTATATAAGTATAAATTGTAAGGGGTATAAATTATAAGGAGGTATTATGAGGTATAAGTTATATAGATTATTAGTGTTTGGTTGAGAGAAAAAAATAGGTATAAGTTATATATGTTTTGTTATTTTGTGTTTGGTTGGTGGTATAAGAGAGTAGTAAAAAAGTGTAAATGATTATTTTAATCTTATATTTTTTTAAATTATTTTAAATTATTATTTTAATGCTTATTATAAGTAGTTTGTATTATTAATTAAATTGAATTTTATAAAAAATAATAATATATAATTATTGTAAAAATGTATTTTTAAAATAAATAATACTGTTATATGGTTTACATTATTTTATATATAATTCTTTTTAATTTAACTTATATAATTATATAAGTAAAATTTATTTATATATTAATTAATATTTAATTTTGAAATTTATGTATTATTATAAATATTTATATATTAAAATAATATTAATTATTTGAATAAAATATTAAAAATAATAATTTTAATAAAATAATATTTGAAATTAGAATTATAAATTAGTTTCAGAAATAATATAGATATAAGTTATATTAAACAAGGTTAAATTTAAATTAATACTTAGATATAATTTATATTATTATTATATTTTAAAATATAATAAAAAATTAAAATTTTAATAATTTTATAAAATTAAGGTAAAAGAATAATATTAAATTTTATAATTGACTCTTTAACTGGTGTAGGTAGGTATTACCTTATACCCCATAAGGGATAAGTTATACCTAAATATTAGTGTATATATAAATATTATTCAACCAAACAATCTTTCTAATTTACTAGTGATATAAGTATAATTTATCTACAGGATTATACCCTGTACCAAACATAGCCTATATATATATATATATATATATATATATATATATATATATATATATATATATATATATATATATATATATATATATATATATATATATATATATATATAACATCAATGTATTTTATTTTATTTTTCTTTCATAAATATATAAATTTTTATTTATTTTCTTTATTTCTAAATAATAAATAATTATGAATATATATAATATTCTTTTAATTAATATTATAAATTCGATAATAAAAAGTTCATTCGATGAAAACTTTATTCCGGCTAATCCATATTCCTTATTTATATATTCATATCTTAATTTCTTAATTATATATATTTATATAATTAATATGTTATTTATGTACTGAAATTATATATATATATATATATATATATATATATATATATATATATATATATATATATATAACCGGTGTTTTTAATCCTTTACAATATTTATATGTATATAAATATAATACCTTTATATACACCCATAAAATATTAATTATTATTAAAATAATATAACATATTTCCTAAAATAATATATATTTCTTTTTTTAAAAAAAAGAAACGGTTCAACTTTCTCATGCATCAATAATTTCAGTTTAGATATTTGATATTTTTTTTTTGTTCTTATTTGAATATGATTATAAAATTTCAGATCATCATATACCTCAATTTAAGTTTTGTTGTTTATAATTCAACAATTCATGAGAAATTTGATAAGATGGCCCTAATAAAGCCGTTATTTATAGAAATAATCGGCGCCCAATAAAACTTGCGTAAATGATCATTTATGGGTTTTTTTTCGTAAAAGCCTTGTCACGTGACGCGACGACACAGACGCGTCTCGCGACGGCACACTCTAGGAATTGAGGTTTTGTCGCGTCAAACGAAGCAGCATCGCGTGACGCGACGGGGTATTTTCGTCAAAAAATGGAAAGTAATCATTTAAGGAAATTTTATTAGGCGTGGGTCATTTCATCAAATTTCCCTCTTTATTAGTTCTACCGAATTATTAGTTTTACCGAATTATTAGTTCTACAGAATTAGATCAAGATGAATGTCTATTCATATTCTTAAAAATATTATAAATCTAAATCTTAATAGATCGAAATAAATAAACTTCTTCTGATACTACTTGTTAGAATCTTTAGTCTAAATCTTTATTCCTTAAGTCTATATTTTTTATATTCTATGTTGATAAATTGAGATAAACTGTAATTGCGAAAACATACCTGAATATTAAATGAAGAACGATTTATTAAGTCGTTCTTCGTTGTTATTTGGATCTTCTTTCGATATTGGATCTCTCATTTCTGAATCTGGACCTAGGTCAAAATGTCTAATGTGGTTGGGGACCCTATATCGTAACCCTTGAGTGTTCTTGAGAGATTAACAAATCTCTACCTTTTGTCTGATGAGAGAAACATAATAGGTAGGTTATCTATATGGGTTGGGGACATAGCCCTAATATACATATTTACTATTTGGCCCATCAAAGAATTAGTAAATGATATTTCTACTTCAACACAAATATATCCCCATACTTATAATAGATATCTAAATAAGCCCATAATTTTTATGTTTTAATAGATAACTTTAATTAGAATTTAATCTTTATTATGATAACAATTAATATACAATTATAACAATTAATATACAATTATTAAATAATATATGTAATCAAATATTGAAAATAATTTCAACAGGATTGTCTATCAAAGCAAAGAAAATTGGATGTAAATTGAGTTTGACAAATCAAGTTAAATGAAATGGTGAAATTACAAGCAGAACCCAAATTAGACGTGAATGATTATATAAAAAATATGGAGTTCATTCAAAAAAATATTCGCAACAATAGTTAGGGGATACAATTTGAATGTGGGTTGCAATAGTTGTTTATAAAAATTGGGGTTGATTAAAGTCACTAAAATGCTGAATTTTCAGTTTAGGGAAAAAATGGTTAGATTTAATAAATAATAAAGATAATTAATAATAGATTAGTTCTTCGTTTACGTTTACTTGTAACTATCTAGATTAATGTAATTAATAATTAATTATTTTTTGACATTGTAATTAGGGAGTTGATGGTTCTTAATTTTCTGTGTTTTATTTAGTCTATTTATAAAGTTTTGTATTTAGTAATAAAATTTATTGGTTTGGAAGGATAAAAGTCTCCCACGATCGTTAGAAGAAAGATAGAGTTTATTTTCTAACAAGAGTGGAGTTGGGCTTTTACGGAGCTTGGCTTGCTTTCGCATTAACTCACCAATGTATAACTAAGCTAAAGGTAGTGAGTAAGGAAGCGCTCTTCACCCCATGCCTTCTAAAAAACTAGATGCCCCTCAATGACACGCTAATCTTTCAAAAGTTTGATAGGACTAGAAGGAACCTCTATTTCGGTACAACAAGAAGTTTACTATGGTCAGTGTAGTGATATTTGTGGAACTAATAATCTAGATGATATCATCATGACCTCTCTTTTCAGACCTCTAGGATCTCTAGGATGCTTAACGTCACTTTGCTGACTGACCATACATACACTTTTGTCTCTCTTAGTGTGGTCAACACCTCGAATTTGATGGTATCCCAAACGCAAGTCTAACTTAATAAATGTGGAGTGAACTTTTCAAACCGGAGGAGAAGGGAGGACTAGATATTTGTGACATAAATTTATTCAGTAAGACGCGATCAAGTTTATTCTCGTATTTTTTTAATTCGTGGAATACATGGTGCCCCACTTTCGAGAGCAATATGTTTTCATCTTTAGTCTCGTTAAGGCCGAGTAATTTTAGTGAATTAGAGATTCCCTATGATTGACAAAGCGAAATGATATACCACCCATGAAATGAAAGCAAAGCCTCTTACACTTAATCAATAGGATAGCACAGAAATGGAGCATAACTCATCGATACATTTTTCTGACCGGGGCACTGACTCCAAGAAAGGAATGCTTTCTGTGCGAACCACTTCTCGTAACCAATTCTGGAGGCTGCTATGTCCCTTCACTAATTTTTTTTTTTTCATGAATGGTATGGATCAAAATGTTTGTCCTACCAATCCAATGAATGTAGTTGGGATTAGCAATAAATCTGATAGAATTTCTGACCGTATTTATTCCTTTAATTCAAACAAAATAGTAATATTATAATTTAAATTACATTACATATTGACTCACACAAGCACCCTGTCATTTTCTTTATCTGAATTTATTTTTGGTGTTAATTAGCCTAACTCATATAGTTAAGATCTTCTTTAGTTTAGATTTTTTTTTTCAAATCGAATCTAAAAATTTTAAACTCTTAAGTAATTTTTTTTTTATCAATTGTCCTTTTCACACTTAAATTTATTAAATGTGAAATGTTGAAATTAAAATAATACGAAACTATTATATATTATATATAGATGGATTTGAGGGCTTATTTACCATAAAAAATGATGTGGACTGCCATGTAGAAAGCCTAGGAAATAACTTTCTCTCAAAACATTTGTTAAAATAACTCTCTTATTTAGTGACATCATCCTCTTTGTCTCATGGGCAAAAAATATTGAACTCATAGGACTCTTATTTTAGTGCTATGTTCGAAATTCATGTAGTGTAGAGCCCAATTTGTATGGAAATAATATAGGATGAGAGCGGTGGTTAATTTGAATATATATGTGAAAATAAATTAATCTTTGGATTAAATTGTAAATTTATCCGCTCATAAACTTAAAACGGTTAAAAACAAAATTAAAAATAATATATATATATATATATATATTTCGAAGTAACCTAACAAAAATAAGTATTATCCTTAATTTTATAGAATTAGAATCATAATAAAATAAAATCAAAGGATAGAGTTACTAGAAACATTTTAAGATATTTTATTAATCTAATAATTATCTCCCAATGAGACAATGTTAGGTAATAATATATTACATATTTCAAATGATATATATATATATATATATATATATATATATATATATATATATATATATATATATATATATATATATATATATATATATATATATATATATATATATATATATATATATTGTTTTAATAAATTTTGTATTTTATAAAAAGATAATAGTGTAATATAATGAATAAAAATAATACTTTTATTATTAATCATTGTGGAATTAACATGTTTTTTATATTGAGATTTTATTTTGTATGATTGAGTTCTTTATGATGTATAATAAAATTATTTATAAAAACTCATTTTAACGAGACCCATGGGTTGGCCTACTTTTATTATATATACTAACAATTAATTAACAATTAATTAATAGCACAAAATATAATATATTATATACTAACAATTAATCCTAAAAGTCCAAAGTATGTCATTGAGATGGCCTCTATTATTATTATTATTATTATTATTATTATTATTATTATTATTATTATTATTATTATTATTGTATATTAGCATCTTTATTAATATTTGTCATTGAGTTGGCCTTTATTATTATATATTAGCATCTTTATTAATATTTTAAACCTTTTTTTCTTAATTTATTTTCTTCCCATTTGATTGTCAATTAAAATATATTCTTCAAAATTTGTGGACCCGTTATTATAATGTTCAGTTCATTGAACGTGGACATTCTCAGTCTTGTATTTCATTCTCATGGGCCGGTTTCTTTCGTCATTGAGACGTTTTATTCGGAGTCACATTTTTTTTTTCTTTATTTTTTTATGTGGATTTCATATAACTTAAATTAGGTTGTTATAAACATTATATTTATTTAAGATTTTATTTGTGATTTCATAGGGTGTTGAAAAATTCTGAGTACCCACAAAACTTTCCATGGGCAGTTGACATTGAATCATTTCAGGGTCAATTTAACTGAATGGAACGTGACTTGCTACCTATAATCTACTTTGGAGGTTTAATTGTAACTTATTGACATTATTGAATTATAGGAGAAATAAACTTAATCATATTAGAGATTAATGAAAAATATCTCATTATTAATATGAATAAATGAATATTAATTTGAATAAAAAATGTCTCCTTTTACATATAAAAAAGCTTTAAATTTAGAATATTTATAAAATATAATTGATGCTAACTTAGTGAAATAGTGGAAAATATTCATCATCACAAGATTATAAATTTGAGTAATTTTTCTTTTAAAAATTGAGTTTTTCAAATATTCTAAAAAAATGACATTTATACAGAAGAAAAATAATAATTTAGTTTTAAAAGAATTTTAGTCACCAAAGTTTAACACAATTAAGTTTACGATTGGATGAAACCATGGACAAATATTAAGTTTAAATTAGTTATTCTATTAGTAGTAGCAAAATGCTTTTGGGTTACAAGAATTAATAAAACTTGATCTGGTACATTTTCAATCCAATTCAAGGGTAAAAATATTAATAAAATATTATTTATATATAAATATTTTAAATAAAAATAATATTATTTAAATTATTAAATTGTTTTCATTTATAAAAATTAAGTTTAATCCAAATTTAATATTTATATATATTATTAAATTAATCAATCAAATTTTAAAAAAAAAATTAACAAAATATAATGCAAGAGCTGTCCAATTATATAAATTGACAACATCTATTAAGTGAGGAGAAAGATAATTTCGACAATTTAATTTTTTTTATAAAATATTGAATTTAAAATTTAATTATTCATTAAATTATATATAAAGTTGTACTTTGATCTAATATTTTTATTATTGATATACTTATTTAAAAAATAAAAATATAAAAAAATTCACATAACAAATTATTTAAGTTTTTTATATTTTTATTTCATAATGATTTTGATTATTAAATAATTAAATTTAATGAGATTAAATATTTTAAAAAACAAAGAGTAATATAAATAAATTGAATACAATTAATTATTTTAAAATAAATAAATTATTATAATAGATAATTGAATAAACATAAAATAAATATTTAAAAAATGTGGAAGTAAAAATGATGTTTTTAGTTATGTAATGTTTAATTTATTTTTTATAATAATAAAATTATTATCATATTTAATTAAACAAATATTTAAAATAATTAAAATTAATAATAATTAAATAAAAAAATATATTTTATGTTCATACCTACAATTTATTGTCTTAATTTATTTTTTATAATAATAAATTATTATAATATATAATTGAATAAATATTTAAAATTAATATATATATAATTATATAAACAAAAATGTGGTAATAAAAAAAAATATTTTTTAAGTGACTTAATCTTTTTTATATTTATAAATAATTTTTAACCATTTCTTAATAAATTTAAAACTTAACGCATTTAGTTCAACATAATTTAATAATTTAAATTTAAATATTTTTATTAATTAGTTTTATAGTTTTTTATTTTTATTTTCAGTTCACATTTTTTATTTTCAGTTAACATTTTTTATTTATTTTATTTCAATATTTTTAATTATTAAAATAATATATATATATATATATTATTTTTAAATAAACAATAAGATAAGTTATTATTTGTAGTGCTTTAATTTATTTTTTTATAATAATAAATATATTTTAAATACCTTTCTAAATCATTTTAAATCTTATAATAATTAATTAAAATTATTTTCTAATTTAAAATTTTATCTTAAAGTTTTTTTTTTTATTTTTGGTTGTCCGTAAAAAGCTTGAGATTCGAAAATTTTAACTTCGATTGGTGTGTTAGAATTCTTATTTTTAAATAAAATATTATTTTAAAAAAGTTTTTAAGCGGTACCTGACAGCTTTTGAAATTAATTTAAAATATTAAATTTGGGACTAATTTTAAATAATCCGAGAATTTGTGATAATCAAATTACAAATTGATTTTTAGAAACCCATTTGTTTAAATTAATTAAACATAATTAATTTTAAAAATTATTTGTTTTGAAAGGTTGTCGTCAATTAATTTTTGAAAATCAATAAAAGTGCCATACGTGTATAAACATATTGACCAGAGTTTTTTAGTTCGTAGTTTGGTGATACTCGGAAAATAGATTTTGCGCTTCATTCTTCGTACCCATTTTAAAAACGGTCTTTACATTATAAATTTGGTTTTTGAAAATCGGTTGTATAACGTTTTATTTTTACTTATTATTCTTCTGGTCCTAAGCATGCATAAGGTTTATGCATTATTTAAAAAATTGTAAAAAACAATTATTTAAATGCTGATACATGTTGTTGATAATAACTTAGGGAGGAAAGTCACTTAAGAACATCATTCATTTAAAGACATTAGAGTTTAAACATTAATCCCAAACGAGACATTATCAAATTATTTTTAATAGAAAATATCCCAAAAATATTTTGAAAGTATTTTTAAAATTTTTGGGATTTTTAGAAAATGTTATGAGGTTTCAAAATTACAAAATTAATTTTGGATTTTGAAAATGAGAACCAAACAGGCCTTAGGACCAGGGTCATAGGCATTGGGTTCGTTTTCATCAGTTAGGGTCCGAGATCCTCAGTCAGGCCCAACGATCCAAGCTAAAAAGCCTCGGTCAAGGTGCTAAGGACTCTCGGTCCTTGGATGGAATTATCGGTCGGGGTATATAAAATACCGTTCATGGGTTAGCTCTAGGGTAAGTTCATCAGTCCAAGGTTCAGATATTCTCAGTTGTGATCAAGATTTCTCGGTCCTAGGTTTGACCATTTGGTCCTTAGTTTGGGAGTTCTCGGATATAGGTTTGATGTCTAGGTCATATGTAAAAATCTTCGGTCGGACCTCTCGGTCCTCGATAAAAAACATCGGTCGGACCTTTCGGTCCTAGCTAACAAGCCTCGGTTAGACATGTCGGTCCTTTGTTAAGTTTCACGGTCGAACCTCTTGGTCTAGAGCTAAAGATCCTCGGTCACATCTCTCAGTCCTCAGTCAGACCTAACGGTCCTCACTAATATCAAAATTGCAGATTTTGTAATTTTGATGGAGGCTTGGATTCTTCGATCCAAAGACCTATGTAGCTTCATAAAACTCTCAGGAACGTTTAAAACATCACCTTAATGTATCAATTAACCTTGGTGATGATCATTTTTTTCAAAACAGTTTGTAGCCAAAAATCAAGTTTTTGGTTTTAAAGATGTTTTAAAGTGTAATGGTCTAGCCAATAGCTTCTTTATATCCATATATTTGATTGATATCAAAACAAGAACACTAGTAGTTCGTTTGGACCTATTCAAGAACTCAAAATATCAATTATTTTGAAATTTTTGATTTTGATCAAACATGATTGGGATGGATCAAACATGATCCAAAATAGTTGCCCAACATCATTACAATCATGTTGGGAAGCTTTCTGGATTGTGGTCTTCAAATATTAACCCACGAATAGTAAACCCGTTTTTTTTTAATTCAAAATTGGGTTTTCTTTGTATAATCGATTGATCGGTTCTAGATGATCCACGAATAGTTCATAAATGATCGTAAGATAAATTTCCAATAATCAAATTCAAGAACAAGTCAACATACAAGTTTATGAAAATTAAAATATAAAAATTTCAATTTCAAATTGGAAGTATGAATTAAACGATGATTGTAAACTTACCAAGGATTGGAGAACATCCTTAAACATTAGGGAAGATTTTGGAATGCCAAGATCCAAACTTTAAAGACTTAAACAGAAAATTCGAAACATCTGAAGCTTTGATCTTCAATTGTGGATTTTTGATTTCTTTGGATAGGCTTGATTTGTTATCTCTTACCTTCGGAAGTATTGAGGAAGGTTATTTATAGCCTCCCTGAGTCGATGGAGGCTTCAAGTGGATCGAATCATCTAAAATTCATTATTGGTGTTTTGATTATTCTTCAACCCACTTACCAAAATATGGATGAATCATCCCTATTAAAGTAGTAGAAGTGATCATTTCAGCTTTTGAATCACCCAATTTGGTTGACTAAGGAGAAAGTTTTACTTTTGGAAAATCAAATGATGAGACATTTTCCTTATCCCTTTGGCGACGCGATAAAGATGACGATGGCGGTCGAAAAGACGTCATTTCATGCGCAATAGCACATTCCGTCAGTAGTCTGTCAAGCGTCGTTGGCGTTTATGTGTTTTGTTAGCGTTTGGTTCACATGCGTTAACTGATTGTCTACTTCGCGTATGAGCGCCTTTGGCCGCAACAGAATACGCGGGTGCATCTGGAGCGTTGGATGAAAATCTATCGCTCGTCCAATGAGGCGGTTTCGATTGTAGCTTTCCTTTAGAATTTTGACTACACCTAATTACGATTTTATTTTTATTTTAAAACCTTAAGGTTTTGTTTGAATTTTATATTTCTTTCACCATTTTGACTTTAATTTTGATGTTTTTAAATACACAAAATGTTAAAATAAACATGACAATTTTTTTTTGTATATTTAAGGTTAAATAAATAATTTTTGGGATGAAATGGGTACCTCATTTCATATTAAATTATTTATTTTGAGATAAAATGAGTACAACATTTATCCCAGATAATTTTAGTTTTTTATTTTGGCCATTTTTCTTAATTAATTAGGCTTTAGTTATTACAATAATTAATCTAATTAATTGTTTTAATTGAGTTTTGTCCTTAGGGTTAATTTTTTTTATTTTTTTATTCAAAATTAAATCAAAATAATTATTTTAATTTTATAAATTAGTGTGTAAATTTTTAGTGGTTACAAAGTGCCCCCCTTGAATCGAGTTTGAATACAACAAACTGGTTTTGAAAATGTTGATTCAAGTATGACATCTAACACTAAGTTATCTCATTCAAATTATAATGAGGGGGTTTAGAAAGATTGAACCTGTAGCATGTTGATATTGTAGTGACTTGGTGATGTTGTGTATAACAGTTCGTTGAGGTGCTTTGAAGCGTTGATTTAGGGATCTTTCTTTGGTGATTATCATAACAAGGATTATTATTGGGGAATCCTATTTTATATTTCATAACAAAGTAACCTTAAAATCCATGAGATAATGATAAAGAGATCATCATAGATATTGAAACATCAATTCGTATCTGACATGAATATCAACATATTATTCATGTTTTAGTCATGTATAAATAGTTAAGGTTATTTTCATGAGATATGTAATGGAACGTGAAAATTCTAGAAACCTTCATGTGGGTTACTAACAAGTAACACTTAGGATGAACATATATGTTTGACCGTGAGACTATCAACAGATAAGTCTAGGTGAGAGTTAACAAGTTTACTTATCGGGGTTACTAACAAGTAAGGCGTTGAGCGATCATATACAAATGACCATGGCACTATAAACAAATAGATTTATTGGGGCTGACGAGATTGCCATGAAGGTTACTCACATGTGAGGTTGAAGACAATTATGTATAAATAATCGTGGTATTATCAATAGATAATTTTCGTGTTTAAAAGTTATAAAGAGAATACCTATTGAAAAATAGATTTTGATTGGAGTTCCTATTGAGAGATAGAGTTTTGCATACCTATTCGGATGATAGGGTTTGAGATACCTATTCGAGCAATAGAGTTTGCGATAACTATTCAAGAAATAGGGTTTGAGATACCTATTCCAGCGATAGGGTTTTGATGCCTATTCAAACGATAGGGTTTGAGATACCTATTCAGTGATAGGGTTTTGATACCTATTCGGACGATAGAGTTTTGTACCTATTTGGACAATAGGGTTTTGTTTTTGGAGATATTTGTTCGCACTGATGTTGAGAGAGGGGATACCTATCAAAATATAGAGTTTTAGTGGAATCATATATAAATGATGTCTCGAGCTATCGTTAGATAGGTTTTTTTTAGACGGAATCATGTACGAAAGATTAGCGCACATATCAACAAATAAGGTTTCTATCGTAACTGTATACAAACATTGTCTCCATCTATCGACATATAGGGTTTTCAGATGGAATCATGTACGAACGATTAGTGCAAATATCAATAGATAGGGTTTCTAACAATATCATATAAACATGGTGTCTCGGCCTATCGATAGATAGAGTTTTCAAACGGAATCGTGTAAGAACAATTAGCGCACCTATCAATAAATAGTATTTCTAACGGAATTGTATGCAAAAAATGTATCGACCTATCGACATATAGGTTTTCAAACGGAATCGTGTACAAACGATTAGTACACCTATCAATAGATAAAGTTTCTAATGATATCATATACAAATGATCTCTATGCTTATTAACAAATAAGTACTACAAAAACTTGTGTACGAACAATTTATCGTACCTATCAACAAATAGGGTTTCAAATACTTAATTACAATTAGGGTTTAAACAGTATCGTGTACGAACGATCTCACGTACATATACACAGAAATGGATTATGATACCTAACTAAAATTACGGCTTTTAGTGGAATCGTGTATAAACAATCTAACGCACCCATAAACAAATAGGGATTAGATACGTAACTACAATCAGGGTTTTCAAACGGGATCGTATATGAACGATCTATCATACCTATCAACATATGCGGTTTGAATACATAATAAAAACTAAGGTTTAAACATGATCGTGTACGAACGATCTCACATACCTATGAACATATAGATTTTGGGATACCTAATTACAATTAAGGTTTGAACATGATTGTGTATGAACGATCTCATATACCTATCAACAAATAGACTTTAGGATACCTAACTACAATTAGTTTTAAACGGGATCGTGTATGAAGACCTCACGTACCTATCAATATATAGGGTTTAGGATACTTAACTACAATTAGGGTTTTAAGAGGAATCGTGTGTAAACGATATATCACATCTATCAATAGATAGGGTTTAGATACCTAACTACAATTCGGGTTTTCAAACGGGATCATGTGCAAATGATCTCACGTACCTATCGACATATGGGGTTTGGGATACCTAATAAAAATTAAGGTTTAAACGGGGTCGTGTACAAACGACCTCATGTACCTATCACCAAATAGAGTTTGTAATACCTAATTACAATTAGGGTTTAAACGAGATTGTGTTTGAACGACCTCACATACGTATCAATAAAAAGAGTTTGGGATACCTAATTACAATTAGGGTTTAAATGGGATCGTGTACGAACTATCTCGCACACCTATCAATGGATAGTGTTTGGGATACCTAACTATAATTAGGGTTTGGGAGACTCGATTTTGATTATTTTACTTTTGCAGTATCGATTTAGGCTCTTTGCCTTTTAAAGTAATATTTCAACAAAATCTTTGTTTCCCTTTCTTTTTCAAAGTGTCCTTCGCAACTAGTTGAAATTTGTTAGTCGGTGTTTCAAGCTTTATTTATGGATAGATGACTCATGTTTTTGGATAAAGGAACAGTTTTTGTTCCCCTAGTTCCTATCCATATTTTTTCGAGATTAGAATGAACTTTGATCCTTCTAAATTAATCATAACTTTTTTCTATTCGAAACGTATTCGGGGATAGACTTTGAATATTTTTTCTATCATTTGTGATGATTTTTTTCATCAAGGAATAATACTTATTTTCCCCCAACTTTCGAGATATCAGTTATATTCGATCTCGTGTACAAACAATTATCGATAATCATAACACTCAAAGAAGATGGTCAAAACATTGACGTTTTGATAAAGGAGTGCAACTTATTTTTGGTTGCTCGGCCCTAAATCATATTTATTGAAAGTCTACTTATCGCAAAAACACATTTTTTGGAGAGGTTTATCAACTTTCTACTTTTGTTTTTATTTTCCATTTCTCTCTTTTTTGTGTTTTGTTGACACGTGGGTATATCTGGTAGAATCGGAACATCTTTGCCCTTGCCATAGCAATTAAGACTAAATTCTGAGTTAACAACGGATGATGGTTTCAATACCTCAATAACTTGAGTTCTATTCTTTTTTCATTTTCGAGGTATATCTGGTATAATTAGTACATTCTTCTCTTACCGTAGCAATCATGACTAGAGTTTGAGTGAACACAAAAGGTGATTTCAATACCTCAACCAACACAAACATTTTTCAATTCTTTTAGAGATTTTCGGGGTTTATTTTGGTTCTCTTTTTGACATTTTCATTTTTTTGTTTTTTTCTTCCAAAAGATTTGAGTTTCAAACCTCCATTCTTCTACAAAAGTAACAATGATGTGTTCTTTCTCAATTTGGGATATAGGCCTCGCTTTTAATGAGTTTAATCCGGTTTTTTTCTTCAAAAACCTTTGAAAAAGGGATTATGACCAATATCTCCTAAATCGGGATTATTGTGAAATCGTTGTTCGATTTATGAGAATATAAATCGAATGGAAACGATATTCTTATCTTTGACCCTACTTGTTTCCTAAAATCCACCACATCGATTATAGGATGAGAGATCAAGGTTTTTTTACTTTCTCAAAAGATTTTCACTTTCTATTGAGGAAGGGAATGAGGTTTTATATATTTATGTGAGACCGAGATTTCAAACATGCATGTTGCTTACTTATCTTCTCTCCTTTATTTTTCTACACTAAGAAGAATCAGGTCTCCTTAGTTCGGACATGGGTCATATGTCCATGTTGCAAGTTATTCAAAACTTGGAATTGGATTATGTTGAGATAAGATTCTTTCAAAGTCAAACTTTAAACCGTTCTGCGTGTAGCTTGATATTATACAAAATATCTTTTAAATTCATCGAGATTGCTTGTGCAATGAACTCTTCACCTTTTAGGTTAGATATGCAGACATCTCCAACAGAGAGGATTTTCTTAACTATGAAGGGTCTTTCCTATTGGGGTTAAAACTTGCCCTAAGGTTTAGGATTTCTTAAGTACGTTTGAGAATTAGATCACCTTCTTTGAGGTTTCTAGGTTTTACCTTCCTATTGAAGGTGTCTGACATACATTTTTAATAGGCTTGGATTTTACACAAAAGTTTAACCTCTTCTTCTCCATTAACGTTAGTTGGTCAAATCGAGATTTGAGCTAGCCTTCTTCAATAACGTGGCTTTCTAAGAGAATTCTTAGTGTTGGAATCTCGATTTTGATAGGTTATACATCGTCCATGCCGTAAACCAGAGAGTAGGGAATTTCATTTGTCGAGGTTCGAGCAGTTGTACGATAGCCCCATAATGTGTATGACAACTTAATATGTCAGTCCTTATACGTGCTAGTTATCTTCTTTATGATCCTAATCACGTTTTTGTTTGCCGCTTCGACCACACCATTGGTTTGGTGTCTATAGGCCGATGATTTGTGTAAGCACTAAAATTATTTGGAATAAATTTTGTACTCATTTATCTTAAGATAATTTTAGAAAACAAATAAGAATTAAAATAAATAATTTCGAATGAAATGAGGTACCAATTTCATCTCCCAAAGTTATTTATTTAACCCTAAAGATATAAAAAAAATTAATAAAATTTGGTAAAATATTGGCCATATTATTTTAATGTTTTGTGTATTTAAAAAAAATCAAAAATACAATTGCTATGGCTAATCGGGTGTATCCGAAATTCTACTAAATGGCTACAACCGAAACCATAGCCATTAGATGATCACTGGATTGTTATCCAATGATTTAGGCGCACCCGCGTAGCCCATTACAGCGAAAGGAGCACGCGCCCGAGCTGTAGGGGATCACCTAACAACGACGTTAGCTTCGTCCATCTCTAATCGATGTTAGAATGTCTCGCTAATGTTGGACGCCCACAAAACGACATTGTTTTGATTTTCTCCGATCTTCTTCTTCATCGCGACGCCGAGCAGATAATGATGAAGATTCGTTTTTATTTTACTAACTTGGAACTCATCCGTTAGTCAACCATTTTGACTGATATAAAGCTTAAAATGATCACACTACTATAGTGATCATTTCTCCCTATCAAAATAAGGATGATTCATCCCTATTCCGACGACTTAAGCCAATAACAACCAACAACCATTTATGACTTTTTGATTCAGACCACTTGAAGCCTCCACCGACTCATAACAACTATAAATAGATCCCTATGTCATTCCTAGACGAAGGAATCAACTCTCCCTCTTCAAATCAAAGAAAAACATATTTTTGCCATTAAAGCTTGAAGCTTTTGGATTTTTCGAATTTTCTATTTGAGGACTTAAAACTTGGATCTGAGCATCTCAAAAGCTTCCCTAAGGATCAAGGAGTGTTCTCCAATCCTTGATAAGGTTCCGATCACCCTCTAATTCATATTCATAGTTTGAAATTGAAATTTTTATATTTTAAATTGCATAAGCTTCTATACTTGTTGTTTATGGTGTTTTATGGATGAAAACTGATTCTAGGATCATTAAGAAACTATTTGGATAAGATATAACTAATCAATCGATCTAAATAACAAAAAAAAAGATTTTGTTTTTATTCGGTTAATTTTGTTGAATCACAACGCATAAAGCTTCCTAACATCATTGTAATGATGTTGGACAACTGTTTGGATCATGTTTGATCCATCATGATCATGTTTGATCAATACCATAATTATCAAAAATAATTGAAAATTTTGAGTTTATGAATTTGTCAAAACGACCCGCTAGTGTTATTGTTTTGGTATCAATCAATTATATGTAGTATAAGAAAAATATTGGATATCTCATTACATTTCAAAACATCTTTAAAATCAAAAATCCGATTTTTGATCACAAACTGTTTTGAACAAATTGATCATCATCAAGGTCGATTAATACCTTGAGATGATGATCAGCATATTCCTGAGAACATTGTGAAACCACCATAACCCTTGGATCAAAGAATCCAAGCTAAAAAAATGAATTAAAAAAATGAACTTTTGATATTATTGAGGTCCGAAGCTTGTTAACCTAGGATAGAGAGATCCGACCGAGGATCCTCGATCTGATCCGAAACTTAGGACTGAGAAATTCAAACCTAGGATCAAGACTTAGGATCGATAATTTTAATAGGACCAAGAGGTCTAACCGATGTTCTTGAGCTAGGGCCGAACGGTCCGACCGATGTTCTTGTGCTAGGACCGAGAAATCTAGTAGAGGATTTTAACCTAGGAACGAGAATTCCAAACTCGGGACTAAGACTCTCGAACCTTAGGACCAAGAGGTCTAACTTTGGAACCGAGAATCCCAAACTTGAGACTAAGAGCTCCCAAACCCAGGACCGAGGGACTTAGCCTAGAGCTAGCCTAGGACCGAGAGGTTTATACACCTCGATCGAGGGACTTAGCCCAAAGTTAGCCCTGGAACAATATGTTTATACACCTAGACTAGTAAGATCAGCCAATGATCGAGATCCCTTAGGACATAGACCGAGGGACTTCGACAGTTAGACCGAAGATCCTAAACCTTGACCGAGAGGCTCCTCGACCTGGACCAAGGATCTATTGACCTCAACCGATAAAAACGAACCATAGGGTTAGTACTCCGGTCCTAACTTCTATTTGGTTCCATTTTTCAAAACCCAAAATTATTTTTGTAATTTTGAACACCTAAACCATTTTCTTAAAATCCTAAAAAATTTGAAAATGATTTCAAAATATCTTTGGGATATTTCCACAAAATAATATTTTGACTAAGGTTTGTTTGGTGTTTATTTCTAAACCCTAACGTCCTTAAAATGACTGATTTTCTTCAGGTATAATCCCACTAGTTATCATCAGCAACAAGTATCATCAACATTTTAAATACTGTTGTTTCAATATTTTAAATAACGCTAAAACCTAAGGTTAGATAGTTTTTTTTATAATATTAGGAAACTAGAACATTAAGATTAGTCACTCTCAAGCCCTATGCGATACATCTTCCCTGCGAACAAGACAATCATGGCTCTTCCAATAAAATTTAAATAATATGCCACATGGTCGCAAGCATAATTTCTAGACTTGGGTCGTCGTAAGACTAGAGGCAAACCAACCTTGAGACTTAAAAAATGCATTGTACTGGTCATTATCTTACTAGAGGACAAGATCCCACATCGATTATTCGTGTAAACATTTTTCGCTTTATAGGTTTCATCATACCACCAATTGACAACTACATGTACAAACCTAGTTTGTCTTATACACGGCTTAGCTAGCTTGAAATTTTTACGAGTTTATAAATTATATATTTAAAAATTACAAAATAAGTTATTATTTAATTAATTAATATAATTAATTTTGTAAGTGTAATTTTTTTTGTGTGTGTTATTTACTCATTGTTATTATTTAATTATTTTATATTTAAATATATACAATTTTAAAATTAGCTAAGTATAAAATACTTAATTATATTTTTAAAATTAGCTATGTATAAAATACTTAATTATATATATAAATAATAATTAATTATTATTTTTTCAAATTAAACTCTAGATTTTATAAGTTTATAACTATTAATTATTATATTTTAATTAATTTTATATTTAAATATATAAAATTTTAAAATTAGTTAAGTATAAAATACTTAATTATATTTTTTTTTTAAAAATTCCCCAAAAAAAAGAATTATATTTTTAAAATCAGTTAAGTATAAAATACTTAATTATATATATAAATAATAATTAACTATTATTTTTTCAAATTAAATTCTAGATGTTATGAGTTTATAACTAACCAACGAGTTATAAATTATATATTTAAAAATTATTAAATAAGTTATTATTTAATAAATAAATTAATTAATATAATTAATTTTGTAAGTGTAATTTTTTTTGTGTGTGTTATTTACTCATTGTTATTATTTAATTATTTTATATTTAAATATATACAATTTTAAAATTAGCTAAGTATAAAATACTTAATTATATTTTTAAAATTAGCTATGTATAAAATACTTAATTATATATATAAATAATAATAATTAATTATTATTTTTTCAAATTAAACTCTAGATTTTATAAGTTTATAACTATTAATTATTATATTTTAATTAATTTTATATTTAAATATATAAAATTTTAAAATTAGCTAAGTATAAAATACTTAATTATATTTTTTTTAAAAAATTCTCAAAAAAAAAAAATTATATTTTTAAAATCAGTTAAGTATAAAATACTTAATTATATATATAAATAATAATTAACTATTATTTTTTCAAATTTAATTCTAGATGTTATGAGTTTATAATTTTAGTCACAAAAGTTTAACACAATTAAGCTTATGCTAGAGATGAAATCCATGGACAAATATTAAGTTTAAATTAGTTATTCTATATAACTAGTAGTAGCATGCTTTTAGGTAACCAGAATTAATTAAAATTGATCTCGTACAATTCCGATGTAAATAAGTTAAAAATATAAATAAAATATTATTTATATATAAATATTTTAAATAAAAATAATAATATTATTTAAATTTTTGAATTGATTTTAATTTATAAAAATTAGGTTTAATTTTAATGTTTACATATCTATTTTAAATTTATCAATAAAATTTAAAAAAACATTAAAATATATATAATACACAAGCAGACCAATCATATAAATTAACAACTTCTATTATTATGTGAGACAATTGAATTTTAATCAAATAATTAATCAAATTATATATAAAGTTTTACACGGATCTAATATTCTTATTATTGATAAACTTATTTGAAAAATAAAAATATAAAAATTTATTTAAGTTATTTTTATTTTATAATAATTTTGATTATTTAATAAGATTTCATATTTAAAAATAAATAAATAAATAAATAAATTGAATATAATCAATTGTTTTAAAATAAATAAATTATTATAATAGACAATTAGATAAATATAAAAAATATTTAAAATTACTATATATACAAATAATTAAAATAAATGTGATATTAAAAATGTTCTCTTTTAGCTAGGAAGTGTTTAATTTGTTTTTTTATAATATTAAACTATTATAATATTTAATTGAAAATATTTAAAATAATTCAAATTAAAATAATAATATAATAATAAAAATATATACTAATTTATATAATAATTAAAAAGTGTTCATACATATACAATATAATGTCTTAATTTATTTTTATAATAATAAATTTATTATATATAATTGAACAAATATTAAATATATTTAAAATTAATATATATATATATATATAATTATATAAATAAAACATGTAATAATAAAATAGATGATTTTTTCAAGTGGAATAATTTTTTTTTATAATAATAAATAAGTATCAATCAATTTAAAACTTAACATATTTAGTTAAATATATTTTTATTAATTTTAATTTAAGTATTTTTATTAATTAGTTTTAGAGTTTTTTATTTTTATTTTTAGTAATATTTATTTATTTATTTTATTTCAGTATTTTTAATTAATAAAAAAATATATATATATTGTTTTTAAATAAACAATAACATTAATGATTATTTTTTGTGTTGTTTTTATTTAAATTTTTATAATAATAAATAAGTTTCAAATACCTTTATGAATTATTTTAAAACTTATAATAAATAATTAATTTTATTTTATAATTTTTTTTTTTATTTTATCTTGAAGTTTATTTTATTTTCGGTTATTAGTAGAAAGTTTTTAAATGAATATTTTTTTAGAATAAAATATTTTTTTAAAAAGTTTTTTAAATATCCCTAACAAGAAAATAATTAAAAATAATTAATTTGGGATTCAATTTTAAATAATCCGAGAATTTATGATAATCAAATTAATTTAAACATAATTAATTTAAACATAATTAATTTAAAAGATTATTTAGAAAAAGTCGCCAATTGAAATTTTTGAGATTATTGTCCATTTTTAATAAATTTTTCATGTTAGGTAAGGTTTCGATAACTAATCCTACGTAATGTTAGTCGTTAATGATTTCGAGAATCTTGTCAATTTGTCGTTGTTCACTCGGGAGGGAATCCATTTCTTCTAGAACGACTTTCCACCTCTCTATAAAAATTGAGAATTTCTCATTTCCCATTGCACAATGTTTTAAGCATTTTTTCTGGTCGATACAAATTAAGGTGCACAAAAAGCATTATATAAATGCTGCAGCCAGTTCACATTATACCTTTTGTTGGTGATACCAACGTAGAGCGGCATCATCGAGATATTGGGGAAATAGGTGAAGAACCGTTGACTCTACAAGTTGAAATGTAGTCATTGCAAATGTGTACATTTAAAGTAGACAGACGTATCGCTTTTACCAATATATTTTGATATGGTGGGTAGTTTAATACCTAGTGGAATGTCTTCTTTTTCTGTCGTTTTCATTGCATCTTTTTAGTCTTAATGTTCGTCATTGCTTTTTTCTTTAGCCATCTTGTTTAGCTGGGCTAGTATTTCAGCCTGCATGGCCTAAACTTGAGCCATTTGACATTCATATTTAGTGAGGTGGTTGATCAGCCACCAAAATGAGTTTCCCGTGTGGTCCAATGGGGTTGGGTTCATCCTCATGATTTCTGTGATGTGCCTATGTGGTCTGATCGAAATCTTATTCGTAGTCTTTGTAGTAGGAGACTTCCTCTTGAGTTTGAGGACTAGTAGGATTGAGATTGATAGGGTGAACATAACTGAGATATACTAGGTAGGAAATTAGAAAGAAGAAAACATGTTTTAGGATGTGGACAATATTTATTGATTAGCTAAAGAACTTGTAATTAGCGCGAGTTGCTCCGTGACATACTAAATAGTTACCTTCGTTTCCTTGTATTCGGTCGTAGAGACCGTTTCAAGTGTCATTGTTTCCTCAGCCATTTCATGGCAGATAAGCGTCTAATTTTCATATCTCTTTTTCTTGGGGCTGTATTGATCGTTTGCCGTCGTGGAGTGTAGTGAAAAGAAAGAGATGATGGTTAGTAGTTTTAACGTAAGTACAATACAATGCATATGGATGTAAAATTAATCATAGGGAATGAACATCTCTTTATAATCTTAAGCTTGAAAGCATACGAGTTATTATACAAAATGCGTCGCTTCGTTTGTTACATGGTGTCTCTCTTGTTGTTGTTTACAAAGAGAGTTAGATAGAAATAAAGTGACAACAAAGCCTGTAGGTTTTATGTCCTACTATAGCCTGTCCTACAATTGAGTTTTCCTCTTCTTCATTTTTCATGGCCTGCTCATATTCTTTGTTAATGTCTATCAGAGAATTTCTTTGCTCCTTTGGGATTCCCATTTTGTAGGCGATGTTCCACTTTTCTAGATAGCCAACATAGGCCTTATGGTCAATCAACATGTCTATGGAGATGATGTTTACCGTATAAGGAGGCATGAAGTCACAACTAAATTTCCTAAATAGGTCATGGGTGTAGTAAGAAGTGACATATTTCAAACCCATGAGTGTGATCATTGGTTCGTTGTCCATCATGTAGGAAATCTTCTAATGGGATACCATGGAAGTGAATCCCTAACAACATCATCGTTTTGTAATAGAGGTTCAGGTAGGATTTTTCTCATCCTTCAATATTGTAGAGTAGGGCCCATAGAGTCGTCAGGGACTATTGGGGGGAGGCGTTCAAGTTTATCGAGAAGCCATATGTAGAGTAATAGTGGTGAGTCTCTTTTGATCATGGTAGAGGTTAAATATTATTCACTTAATCCCATTAGTGCTTCTACTAGGATGATACCCGAGGGGTCCCTATTCCTTTATGTAGATGGTAGGCTACCTCTAAAATTTTGGAGGATGGTTTGTCATCCGTTAGAGCTAGGAAGAAGTGAGCCAAAAGAATTATGATCATCATCATGGATGAGCCCAATGTTAGAGGAACTTGTCCATTTCTGACTTCCATAATTTTCTATTTTGGAAGTCAATTATGGCCTTTTTCAAGATGATTTCTGATGTCGTTTTGGTGTATCTGTATTCTTCATGTACCTATTTTCTTAATGACATTGATTTTACAAACGATTTAAGGTGTAGAATTTTTTTTGTCAATCATTAAAATGGCCCTGAATTCCTCCATGGTTGGGCACATCTGCTTGTTTCCCATGAAGAAAGCTCAGGCGATAAGGCTCCACCTCCTTTGCATTAGCATCATAAAAGCATGAGAAGCACAACACAAAGGAAGGAAGTGAAAGTTTTACATCATGAAGCGTTACCTAATGAAACTTGTTTCACTAGGTATTTACAGCCTGAAAGGAGTGGAACAAACTCTACCTAGTGAAGTTTGTTTCACTAGGTATTTACAGTCTAAAAGGAGTGTAACATGTGCTACATAGTTAATCTTGTTTCACTAGGTATTTACATCCCGAAGGTAGTGGAACAAGCGCTACCTAGTGAAGTTTTTTCACTAGGTATTTACATCATTAATAGAAGTGAAACAAGTTCTAGCTTGTGAAGCAAGCTTCAATAGGTATTTATAACACTCAAAGGAGTGAAACAAGCGCTATCTTGCTTCACTAGGTATTTACAACGCTAATTGGAATGAAACAAGCTCTACCTAATGAAGCAAACTCAATAGATATTTAAATTAATTAATCATGCATATGCGTTTTCTACACTTTTATTTAAATAAATAGAAGTTTTTCTATTGCACTCTCACTTTTACTTTCTCTCTCATCGATTTTTCCAACCCTAGCACGAATCTTCTCCACTAAATTCTTCTCGCGAAAATGACCTTTGTTGGGGTGACGTTGAAGGTTTTTTGTGGTGTTTGGGATAATGTTAATGCAACCTCGGATCCCTTGAAGTGTGTAGCACTAGTAGAAAAAGAGGTATTAGTAAGGGCGAAAACCGTTACTGAAAGCATCAAAGGCCGTTACTGAAACATATATGTAACGACAAATAAAACCGTTACCATTTGTTACAAAGACATACGTTACTGAAACTTCTCAGTAACAGAAGACCTTTTTTCTACTAGTGTAGTGACTTACTGTTGGACATCTGTAATTTCTCTGTTAGAAATCGTCCGTCGAGTTTTTACCTTTTTTAAAATTCGGTTTAACCAAATCTTTAAGAAACTGTTCATCTTCTTTTATAATTTTAATCGTTTTCCCAACGTGTCCGGATGAAGCCGTCTGTTAACTAGGTAAAACCCTAAAAGATCTTCTCATATTTCTTAACATGTACAATGTCGGCTTTCTTTAACAACTATTACGACAAAAATACTTCATATCATTCATTATTTTTTTGGGAAAACGGTTAAAACCAATTAATTAAAATCCTAAAAGTGGGAGGGTCAAAAATCAAAGCAAGACAAACCCTAGCTATGATTGCAGATGACAATCAAAAGACCTTAAAATAAACTAATTAGTAGCATTCATACATTCTAAAAAAAATAGAGATTTCAAACTGAAAAGACTACATTCAAACATAACCATCCCAGCTTGGCATTTCGCATGCTATCCATTTTCATTGAGAGATCTTATTTCCCTTCCTCTTCCTCTAACAATGAAAGGAGATTGTATTGAAGAGGGTGATGAGTATTGTTGTTTATCATTTTAAATTTTCTCTTTCTACGATTCCTTTCTGATTTGATAGAAAAAAAAATTTCTGAGAATTTTAGGGGTTTTACCTTTGTTGTTATATTCAACTTGAATTTTTGTGTTCTTGTCTTCCTTATCTTCGGCTTCAGCCTCAGACTCCACATATGTTTTAGAATCTTCATTATCGGCTGTAGAATTCTCTGTTTCAACTTTGAAATTCTGAGTGTCTTACTCTTGAGTTTTCTCATCAAAAACTTGAGGTTTGTCTTCCATTTCCATCTCGATCCTTCGCATTATAGAAAATTTTCTTTACCTCTTCACCTTGATTCCCTTTACTTCTCTTTCCTTGAATTCTTTCATTTTCCCCAGAATCATTCTTGCATTTTTCTACAACTGTTTGATCTTTGAGTTTAACCTCCTCTGTTGTCTTCTTTTTCTTTTCTGCTTCTTGGCTTTTATGATTTTTCTACTCTTCTTCTTTAACTTTATTACATTTATTGTGCAAGAAAGTTTAAAAAAATCACTTCTCTTTGGTTTCCATTCACAAGAGATCTCCATGACATTGTTTTTTCTTTCCTGTCAAAAATTGTCATTTTAATTGGCAAGACACTCCTAGGATGCACTTCAATGCTAATTTATTGGTAGAATCGGTGTTGGCCAAATAAATATCCCAACGATATATAAACCACCAATATCGTGGGTCCCAAGACCTCTAAGAACTTTTGACAATTTGGGCATGATCCTAAGTCAATATTTTACCCTCCTTCAATAGAGGAACCTCATCAAGCCCTTAGCTCCTCGAGAGGGAGTAGAGTCCAATGGCAAGTTTGAAGGGGCATAGTGTGCATATCATCAAATGAAAGGTCACTCTACTGATAATTGTAGTTCCCTTAAATATTAGTGTCAAGACCCGATTGATCAAAAGATCATTCTCAAACCCGAAATTGCGAGCAATCCATTGCCCGATCATCATGTCAACCTGATTTCCGTCGACGAACCTATTAACCCTTTAGAGGTTAACATGGTCAACCCATGGCCTAAAAAGGAGGAGTAACGAACTTCACCTCCGCCGACAGTACCTCGAAATTGGTGGATTATTATAATCCCACTCCGAGCACTCCCAAGATAGTGCAACGAGAAGTCTCAGCAACCCGGAGTGGAGCTAAATTCTAGTCTAGTTTCATGAAAACAATCCCCTACAGTTAATCTTCCTGGACCATCCAATGTTTCAAGAAGGGAAAATGAGCCTAGAGCTCTGAACCTTGGCGATAGTCTTCTTGCCCAGCTTAAGAAGACCAATGCCAACATTTTCATTTGGGAAATCCTTAAGTATTTTATCGAACACAAGAAGGTTGTTCTAAATGAACTAAATCAGGATAGTATACCAGATCTACCTACTCCCGATAAACCTCATGTTAAGACTCTTTACATTTCTGTAAAGATGGGTGATAAAGTCATTCCTATGACTATGATTGACAATGGTTCAAAATTGAAAATATGTCTTTGGAATACTCTCCGAGAAATCAACATTTCTGCTGATAAAGTTCTTCCCTTAGACCTGCGCGTCCGTGGCTTCGATAATTCTCGTCGAGAGATTATGGGTAGATTCTGAACAATGATCTACGTAGTTGATATACCTTTTATGGTAGAGTTCTGCGTAATCAACATGCGACCATCATACAACCTAATCTTAGGATGACCCTAGTTGCATCAGGACAAGGCTCTTGCCTATACCCTGCATCAGAAAATTTGTTTCAAGGGAAACGACAAGCTCGTAACCATTGAAGGTGAGAAATACGTCACAGCCATTGTCGGTTCAACTCATTCCACCAAACCAGTGATTGCCGTGGTTGAGTTCTACGCTCATCTGATGGTCCAGAATCCTACTGTAGAGATTAAACATAATTTCAGTTACATAGGATTATCAGATTTTATTTTTATTTAAAATTTTATTAAAAATAGATTTTTAATTTCTTTTAAATTCATTTCTTCACCAAAAATTTCACAAAAATATTTCGGGAATCATAATAACAATTATGATCATATTTGGTTTTGGAATTTTGGGGTATTTTATTTAAATGGTTTAAGTCATGAATTAAACAAAAATCATAAATAAATCAAAATTAAATATTTTTAACCCATTCCTTGGTCTAGTTTGGGTAAAATAGTTATAATATTTTATCCCCAAATTATTTTTGGAATTTTAATAATTTTCTTAATTAGGGTTTCATTATCAAAATAATTAACCCTTAATTAGGTTTTAATTCCTTCTTTAAGTTATTTTGTATATAAAAATCTAAAATATAATTAAAAATAATAATATTATTTGAAAATATGGTAAGTAAAATTTTTCATGCTTAGTTTTGGAAAACGTGGGTTAAAGGTTTGATCATAAAAATTTGTACCTTAACCTACAGTGAGGTAGAAGGATAAAACCTGGATGGCACCAGATGCTGGTGAGGAGTCATCACAATGACTCGTGGTTGGGGAGATTATTTGATCTTCCTTTTCATGTTGTCTTCTGTCGGGGATACACTATCATAATAGTCTTATCATGCGTTGGGAAGACGATAGGGTGTTGCTGGGGTTGAGTCATGATAATGGCTCATTCTCTTTTATTGAATTTTACTGAGGATAGACTATTAAAATAGTCTTACCATGTCGGGGAGTAAGAGGGACTCCAACTAGGGATGAATTACTAAAATAATCTTGTCATAATAATGATCGATGGTGCCTATTAATAGATAGGACTCGCCTGGGGAGTGAAAAGTAGGGGGAAGGATCTCGTGTTAGTAAGACTACCTATTGAAAAGTAGGACACTCCTGAGGAATGCTCTCCTGGGAATAAATCCCACGTGGATAGAGATAAAACTCTCAGGGATAATGATAATAATCATACCACATCCATCAATAGATGGAATCCACTACTATATATTAGTCATTACAATGACACTCGAGGATGTTTGTAATACGATAGCACTTACAATAGGAGATGGTATCCACAACTAGGACTTTTCTAGGGAATGAAAAGAATTTTCTACTAAGGACGAAGGAAGATCTTCTAGGTGATGTGACAAAAATCACGTAGGTTAGTGACAACAATCACGCTGTTTTAGGGAATATAGAAACCGTCGCTCTATGGGGACGATTACAATCGTGCCGAGAATATAGGTCACAGTAATGACCGATATAGATACCTATCAAGAGATATCACTTACTACTGCAGGGATAGGTGAGAATACTCACTCCAAGGGGAATATTTTATACCAATAACTCTTATAGTCGCCAACTTGCTGGGGATGGGTTATAACAATAACTCCTATGGACGTCAATCTGTGTGGGATAGGTAATGACAATAACCTATATAGATGTCAGTTAGAATAGAGCTTTATGAATCAAAACAATAATCTTTTGTGCCTATAACTAGGGCTTTAGAGAGGTCTTGTACGAAGTGACCTTCACAACTAATTGAAGCATCCCACCTTCGCTAAGGATTGTTCATGAGAGGAGTTGTCCTGATTGGAATCTTATCTTTCTTAGACCTAACAAAGTGTCCTTCGCAACTAGTTAAAACCATGACTTTGTGAGGATTTTAACACTTAGAAAACTTTCCTATAGAGATTTTCCTCTAGTCTTGCAAAGTGTCCTTCACAAATGGGTGAAGTTGTCGACTCTTTGGGGAGTTAAGGGAATGGTTCAACAAAAACGTTTTTCCTTTGGGATTACAAAGTGTTCTTCATAACTTAGTTGACACATCAAATAGTTGTTTTATTGCTTTGTAAGGTGGGGAACTTTAAAAAAAACTACTTGGGGAACGAACTATTCCTAATTCTGTCTTCGACAAGGTTTGAAATCATAAGGAACCTTGGTCTTATCCATGTAATAGGGTGACTTGGATTCGAAACGCGTTCGGGGCTAGGACACAAGCATTCATGTGTTGATAAGGATTGCATAATTTTTAAAAGATCTCGAGCTCCTTATTCTCCCATGTTAAGATATGGATGATAATTTTAATCTCATGCAGACGATTATCCAATATATTTACTCGAGGGGAAGGTGACTATAATATCATGTTCAGCTAAATTTTTGGTTGCTTTTTACTTGGGCCGCAATTCTTCAAAAGTTCGATTATTCTGGCTATAATCACAAAGAGAGTTTCAACTTTCAGGCTGGGGAAATTTTCTCTTCTTTTCTTTGAGTTCCAAGATATATCTGGTGTAATCGATACGTTTTGCTCTTGCGATAGTCATGGGGGCAACCGTCCGAGTGAGCATAAACGGTGATTTCAACACCTCAACCTATACAAGAGTGTTTTATATATCTTTGGTCCTTGGGGTATCGTGAGGAATCAATACGTACTACTCTTGCGATAGTCATCGGGGAAGCCAATTGAGTGAGCATGAACGATGACTTTACCTCAATCTGTGGGGGAATTTTGCTTATCTCTTTTTTTAAGCCTTAAGTCTAGTTCTCTTTATTCTCTTATACAAAGAGGAATGAGACGTCTTTTCTCAAATTGCGACTTTGTCTTGGCTTTTTGGGGTTTATTCTAAATTTTTTTCAAAAGCCTTCCCATGAGTGTTAATTTTCTAGATAATCGCGTAGAACGAAAATGTGCTTATTAAGGATATCCATCGATAGAAGTTTTCTGGAAACTTGGGATTTTGATTCGGGAGATCAATTGTAGTTTGATTAAAGGAGATTCCCTTGACTTTTACCCTTACTTGTTTCCTAAAATCCTTATCATCGGTTGGTGAAAAGAACCAGGGTTCCCACTGTCCTAAGACCCTATGGGGATATAACTAGAAATAGTTCATTTATTTTGAGTTTGAGCTTCTTGAGCTTGCAGAGCTTTTTTAGCTTTTTGAGACCGAACATATACAAAGGTTGTATACGTATCTTCCATTTATCCTTGAAATTTTATTTTATTTTATTTGGAACAATTAGGTCTCACGTAGTTCTCCCATGTTCATGATTGCGTAGTTTTTCAAAACTAGAGGTCGACTTATTCACTCGAAGTTGAGGACTAGCTAGGGATTTCCAACGTAGTAATACAATACTAGAGGTTGATTAGTCCACTCTAAGCTGGGACTAACTGTAGGGGAATTTTATCATAGTCTTACAAGACTAGAGTTTTGATTAGTCCGCTCTTGGCTGGGGAGTAGTTCTGGGGGTTTTTAATATGGTTCTACAAGACTAATGGTTTGATTAGTCCTTTAGAGGCTGGGGCTAATCCTTGAGAATGTTGACATAGTCGTAAAATACTAGGGGCCAATTAGTCCACTCCTAGTTGGGGACTAACTATTGAGAGTTATGGCATAGACACATACCATTGGAGGTCGATTAGTCCATACAAAGTTGATAACCAAATATTTCTTAATCCTAGCAAGGCTCGATTGGAAGCTATTGTAATCTTGGAAAGGATAAATTAGAGTCATTGTAATCATGTTAAGACTAGATTAGAGCCGTTGTAATCCTACTAATGAAAGATTATAGTCGTTGTAATCCTGATAAGGCTAGATTAGAGCTGTTGTAATCCTACTAAGGCTAGATTAGAGTCGTTGTTAAGGCTATATTAGAGCCATGGTAATCCTACTAAGGCTAGATTAGAGCCGTTGTAATCCTCATAAGGCTAGATTAGAGTTGTGGTAATCCTGTTAAGGATAGATTAAAGTCGTGGTAATCCTGTTAAGGCTAGAATAGAGTTATGATATTTTCTTAAAACGATATTATACATAATATCGTTTTAGGGCGTCTAGATTGCTTGGAGCAAAGAATTCTTTGCCTTCAACTGTAGAAAGGCAAACTGCACCTCTAGAGAGGATGTTCCACATGAGGAAGTGACCTTCCCATCGTGGTCGGAACTTGCCCCTAAGGTATAACAGTTCATGTGTTACTTTGGAACTAGGTCACCTTATTTAGGCTTCTAGGTTTGACCTTTCTATTAAAGATATCGGCCATTCGTTTCTGGTAGGCATGGGTTTTGCATAACACATCCAACATGTGGTCTTCCACCAACGTTAACTAGTCATATCAAGCTTTTACCCAATATTTTTAACAATGTGAGATGCTAACCGGACTCTCAGCATGAGGATTTCAATTTCGATAGGTTGTACGACATCCATACCGTAAACCAGAGAATAGGGAGTCTTGTTTGTCGATGCTCGAGTAGTCATACGATATCCCCATAAGGCAAATTACAGTTTTTTATGTCAATCCTTATACGTATTCGTCATCTTTTTAATGATCCTGATCACATTCTTGTTTTCCTCTTTGACCATGCTGTTAGTTAGGGATTAATAAGGTGATGATTTGTGATGCTCAATCTTGAACTCTTTAAGAAGGGATAAAACATTTCCTTGGAAGTGTCTTCCATTATCCGAGATAATAGTTTGAGGTATAGATGAATTCTGCTACCTGAGTAGACTTGAGAATCTTATAAGATGTTGCCTCGACTTATTTAGAAAAATAGTCAATGGCTACGAGTATGAACTCGTGTCCAATGGAAGCATGGGGATAAATTTTCCCAATGACATCAATGCCCCATTTCTAAAAGGGCCATGGTAATGTCATGTAGTACAACAAAGATGATGAAGTATGCTTTATACTAATGTAGATTTAGAATTGGTGACAACTTTTCACAAAGCTTACACACTTTTGCTCGAAGTTTTGCCAATAATATCTGAGGCGGAGTATTTTCTTAGTAAGGGCTAGTCCATTCATGTGTGGACCACACACACATGCATGTACTTCTTCTATGATCTGTCGTGCGTTGGGACCATTGAAGTAGAGCATGTTTTGACCATCAAAATATCGTTTGTATAGCTTGTTAGTTATTCAAGCATAGATGGTGGAATACTGGCGTAGGGCTCCTCGTTCCTTAGCTAGAAAGTGGGACGAATATTCTCCATACACGATGTAATTTTAAAGGATATTGAACCATGGATCGGTGGGCAGTTGAGAAGAGTCTACCACTCTAACTTCGAAATCGGATTTTGTTTTTGACAAATCTTTAGAGGTTTGACCTTAATTCCAACAGGAATTTTGGTCATAGCTGCTAGCATAGCCAAAGCATTGGCAAAGCAGTTTTGGCTTCTTGTTGTTGTACTAAAGACATGTGAATGAACTTGTCGATAAAATAGAGTAGGAAAGTATGATATGTTTGGATATTTTCTCCTTGTACTTGCCATGTTCCGTTAACTTGGGATATAACCAGGTTAGAGTCTCCAACTATGTCTAATTTAGTTGCTCCTCTGTCGTATGCGATTTTTAGGCCTGAGAGACATGCTTCATTTTCAACTTCATTGTTGGTTACAGAATACTCTAACTTATTAAAGATGGGATTGTAGGTGTCCTCGAGATCTATCAAGAGAATTCCAATTTCATATCCATGTCGGACGAAGCTCCGTCAAACATTACTTTCCATGTATCTGAAGAGATAGACATTATGGAGTCATCAGGAAAGTCGAGTTCAAAATAAGGATCGACCGTGATAGGTTGATCTACTAGGAAATCTACAACAACGCTTCTTTTAACAAATTTTTGAGTCGTATACGTGATATCGTATTCGGAGAGAATCATCATCCATTTAGCTAGTCTAGGAGACAACCATGTTCGCTGAAATAAATAATGGATTGGGTCAAGCCGGGACACTATCTTGATGGGGTGGACTTGCATATAATGTCTCAGTCTTTTGGTGACCCATGCGAGTTACCAACACACTTTCTCGGGTGTTGAATAGTTCAATTCGTACCTAGTCATTCTCTTACTCAGGTAGTAGACGACAATATTAAGTTTATCCTCGTTTCTTTAGCCAACAGGCTGTCCATAGCCGAATTTGTCATTGTGAGATAGAGAATTAAAGGAACGTAGGGTCTTGGAGGCATAAGGACTGGTGGTGACTTTCGATAGTCTTTGATTTTATCAAAAGCTTGTTGACAAGAATCATCCCATTGGAATTTTTTATCCTTTTATAGTAGTTTGAAAACAGGATCACAAGTAAGAGTCAGTTTGATTATGAAACAACTGATGAACTGGATTTTGCCGAGAAAGTCTCGGACTTCTCACTCATTTAAGGTGCTGACATAGCCGCAATGGCCTCGATTTTGGAGGGATCGATTTATATTCCGTGTTGGGTGATGAGAAATCCTAGTATCTTACCGTCGGTGACTCCAAAAGCGCACTTCTTCGGGTTCAACAGAAGCCGATATTTTTGAAATCTTTGCAAGAATTTGTCTATGCTAGGAATATGACCCTATCAATCCTTAAACTTTATGATGATATCGTCTGTGTAGACTTTCACCTCTTTATGGATCATGTTGTGTAAGATCATCGTTACTGCTTGTTGATAAGTAGATCCGACATTTTTGTGACCAAAATGCATGACACTGAAATAAAATGTGCCTACATCCGTGATGAATGTAGTTTTCTCTTTATCTTCTTCAGAGATCAGGATTTGGTTATATCCTGAGAATTCATCCTTGAAAGATAAGAGTTGATTGCTAGTAGTATGATCGACCATAATGTCGACGTGGGTAAGAGAAAGTTATCCTTAAGGCTGGCTTTGTTCAGATCGCGGTAGTCTACACACACGCGCATCCTTTCGTCATTTTTCAAGACGGGAACCACATTGGCTATCCATGTGGGGTAGTCCACAGTTTCGAGGAATTATTCTTTCAACTATTTATGGACTTCTTATTTAACCTTGGTAACAACCTCGGTTTTCATCTATCTTAATCTTCGTTTAACGGGTTTGGCCTCTAGATATAGGGGAATTTGATGTTGAAC
Source organism: Impatiens glandulifera (assembly GCF_907164915.1). Classification (NCBI taxonomy): domain Eukaryota; kingdom Viridiplantae; phylum Streptophyta; class Magnoliopsida; order Ericales; family Balsaminaceae; genus Impatiens; species Impatiens glandulifera. The sequence continues at coordinate 120,545,879 of NC_061862.1, read as the reverse complement.
GATAGCAGGATCCACTCCGGGCATATCCTTGTAAGACTAGGCGAACACGTCTATGTTAATCTTCAGAAATTCAATCATCTCATGACGCTCGTCATCACTCAGGCTTTGTTCAAATAACACGGTTTGAGGATTGTCCTAAGTATTGAGGTTTATCTTGATTGTCGTTTGAGTTGCAGAAACGATTTCATCCTCATGTTCCAAAAAGTTTTTCACTTGAAGTCTGTAATGACATATATTTGAAACTATACTCTCGAGTTTTATTGGATGCTTTATTACAAAAAGCGGATGACATCTCATCAGGATTGTCATTACAGACTTCTTTATTTATTACAACATCAGACACTATTTCACAATTCAACAGGGGTGTGATGTTGTTATCAACACTCAAGTTGATTACAAGAGCTTTACCAACTGTTGGTACATTTGTGGAGCTTATATTATAAGAGTCTTCATCAACAACCACGTCCTCGTCCGTCAGAGAAAGATCTCTAACTAACTTTTTTAGGGCTTTAATGCCAACAAGAAGTCCTTTCCCTAATCATATAAAGGGATGAATTATGATCAATAGAACAATCTAAAAAGATTTCAAAACCTGAAGAGCGAGTTTGTAGAACTTGGTTGAAGAAAGGCTCGGGGAAGTCGTAACACAGTGTGGTTTCTCCTTCTCGCATAAACTATCCATTTAGGGTTGGAGGAATAGGTATATGTTGTTTAGAAACTTTACCTTTTCTAGATTCCTCACCCGATGTTGGAGTATAACCGACACCGAAGTTGTCTGAGTCGTAACAAGACCAGGGGAAAGAAGTCATGCCAATAGCATTTGGCCCTAAACTCATTCCTGGGAAATATCCCGATTTCTATATGAGACGCATGGAGATCACGCTGTATGGAGTAAAGTCAAGAGTGGAAGAGGATTTCTGACCTTGCATAAATATGGGACATATGTCGAACCCAACTTACTATAGCTTACGGATCTTGATTCCATGATCCCAATCAAAAGTTATGGACTTCTGAAATTTTAGACCAAAACAAGAACACCCGATTCTAAGGTTTTAGCCTAAGACTGAGAAAAAAGTCCCAGGACCGTGGGTCAGGACCGGTGATTTTCTGCCATGACCATGGGAGCAGGACCGATGATTTTCTTCTAAGACCGTGGGAGTAGAACCGATGGTCTTCATCTAGGACCGTGGAGCAAGATCGATGTCCTTTAGCTAGGACCGAGGGCCAGGACCGAGCACTCTAACCTTAGGACTGAAGGCTTGGATTGAGCACTCTAACCTTTTGATTGAGAACTAGGACTAATAAACTTAATCCTATGACCGAGCCCTCACTTAGCCTAGGACCGAACTTCCTAACCCTAGGATCGAACCCTCACTTAGCCTAGGACTGATAAACCTAACCCTAGAACCGAGCCCTCACTTAACCTAGGACAGGGTAAACTTGACCCTAGACCTAGGACCGAACGCTACCTCACCCTAGGACTAAGCCTCTAGACCATTAGACTTGACCTAGGATTGAGCCTCTTCGATCTTCGACCGAGCCTCCCAAGCTCAGAACCGAGCTCTCCGGTCCCTTGACCCATACGATTGAGCCATGGTCTCAACCCCACCGATCTCGACTGAGCCCGACCGAGCCTAGATCAACAAAATCGAACCCAGACCTTAGGACTCCGATGGAGGCCTATTTGGTTCAACTTTTCAAAATCCAAAATTATTTTTGTAATTTGGAACCCAAACCCATTTTCAAATAATCCTGAAAGGTCAAAAAATAATAATTTATATTTCCGGGATATTTCATAAACCAATGTTTTGGATAAGGACCCGTTCGGAATTTACTTTTAAAATTCTGACATTCTCCTCTTATATTTTCAGGCTTTGTCAAATCTGAACATTACCGCCACAAGTACACACCACTTCTTTAAATAATTTTGTACAATTATTTAATGTCCATCCTCATTTAGGACCTTGGACTACTAATTAAAGATAATGAATGTTATAATTAGATTTATGGAAGCCATAGTTTTTTATTTTAGAAGGATTTTGAAAATCGTTCTTAGGTGGGCGTAGAGGACATAGCGCGAAAGCCTTTTTCTGAGCGTAAATAGAAAATGAACCACCTTTTTCAGAAACTCTAGTATAAATACGTTTGTACATGTATCATTTTATTGATTTTCATAAAATCTCTTGGCGACTCTGATTTTTAAATGAATACTCTTTAAATTGATTATGTTTAATTAATTTAAATCGGGTCTAGGTTAAATTATTATTTAGCCTCCCAGTTTATTTAAAATTTGAACAAATAATTAATTGTTGTTACATAATTAATTTCTTACCTCCAGGTATTTTCAAAATATTTTAAAAACTAAATGTTTAATTTTAAAAGATGTCTAACACATAAACCAAGGTTGAAACGCATTGAACCTCAAGCTTTTTCGCGGTAGTCCTTCCATATTGTCATGTGTCTCTTGACACGTGCTAAGCTATGAAACGGGTCATAGACCGGGGTACCCTTACAAATAAATTTCACATCATATTTTATATATAATTATATAAATTATTTCACAAATTAATTTAAATATATCACAAATAAATTTAATTATATAGATTATAAAATTATTAATATGGTATATCACAAATAAAATAATTAATACAAATTAATTTATAATTATGTTTTTATATTTGTATATATATAATTTATATAAATTATAACATAATTAATACAACAATAAATAAAATTGTAAATATATTTTTATATAAAATTATATTTAATATATAATTATATAGATTATAAAATAATTAATATGTTTTATTTAGTATTGTTTAGTAGGTTTACATTAAAGCATAAATGCTTTTATATGAAGACATAAATGTTTATGTTAGTGGTTTTACATTAAAATTAAAAATAATTATATTTATAGTGGGGAAACAAAGTAAGTGAAACAGTTTCACTAAATAGCGCATCCTGATATAAAATTATTACTTCCTTCCTTTGTGTTGCGTTTCTCGAGTTTTGATTTTCCATGAATGAGACTAATTTAATAATAAAATAATAACGCTGCATTTTAATTGGTCAATAACAGGAGAACATCGAAATCGGTAAAAGAGGATCTGGACTGTATATATATAACATCAATGTATTTTATTTTTTTTTATTTTTTCATAAATATATGAATTTTTATTTATTTTCTTTATTTCTAAATAATAAATAATTATGAATATATATAATATTCTTTTAATTAATACAATAAATTCCGTAATAAAAAGTTCATACGATGAAAACTTTATTCCGGCTAATTCATATTCCTTATTTATATATTCATATCTTAATTTTTTAATTATATATATTTATATAATTAATATCTTATTTAAGTTCTGAAATTTAATATATATATATAACCGGTGTTTTTAATCCTTTACAATATTTATATGTATGTAAATATAATACCTTTATATACACCCATATAAATATTAATTATTATTAAAATAATATAACATATTTCCTAAACTAATATATATTCCTTTTTTTTAAAAAGAAAAGAAACGGTTCAACTTTCTCATGCATCAATAATTTCAGTTTAGATATTTAACATTTTCTTTTGTTCTTTTTTTGAATATGATTATAAAATTTCAGATTATCATATAACTAGATAAAAGTTTTGTTGTTTATAATTCAACAATTCAATAGAAATTTGATAAGATGGACCTAATAAAGCCGTTATTTGTAGAAATAATCGACGCCCAATAAAACTTGCGGAAATGATCATTTATGTTTTTTTCGCAAAAATCTTGTCACGTGACGTGACGACATAGACGCGTCTCGCGACGACACACTCTAAGAATTGAGGTTCTGTCGCGTCACACGAAGCAGCGTCGCGTGACGCGACATGGGTATTTTCGTCCAAAAAATGGAAAGTAGTCATTTACGCAAATTTTATTAGGCGTGGGTCATTTCATCAAATTTTCCTCTTTATTAGTTCTACCGAATTATTAGTTTTACCGAATTAGATCAAGATCATATATGAATGTCTATTCATATTCTAAAAAAAAATTATAAATCTAAATCTAAATAGATCAACATAAATAGACTTCTGATACTACTTGTTAGAATCTTTAGTCTAAATCTTTATTCCTTAAGTTTATATATTCTTTATATTCTATGTCGATAAATTGAGATAAACTGTAGTTGCGGAAACATACTTGAATATTAAATGAAAAACGATTTATTAAGTCGTTCTCCATTGTTATTCGGATCTTCTCTCGATATTGGATCTCTCATTTCTGAATCTGGACCTAGGTCAAAATGTTTAATGTGGTTGGGGACCCTCTATCGTAACCCTTGAGTGTTCTTGAGAGATGAACAATCTCTACCTTTTGTCTGATGAGAGAAACATAATAGGTAGGTTATCTGTATGGGTTGGGGACATAACCTTAATATACCTATTTACTATTTGGCACATCAAAGAAATAATAAATAATATTTCTATAGATGTCTAAATAAGCCCATAATTTTTATGTTTTAATAGATCACTTTAATTAGACTTTAATCATTATTATATAACAATTAATATACCATTATTAAATAATATATGTAATAAAATATTGGAAATAATTTCAACAGGATTGTCTACCGAAGCAAAGAAAATTTGATGAAAATTGGGTTTAACAAATCAAGTTAAATGAAATGGTGAAATTACAAGAAGAACCCCAAATTAAACGTGAATGATTATATCAAAAATATGGAGTTCATTCAAAAAAAAATCTTCACAACAATAGTTAGGGACAACAATAGTTAGGGAAACAATTCGAATGCGGGTTGCAATAGTTGCTTATAAAAATTGGGGTTGATTAAAGTCACTAAAATGCTGAATTTTCAGTTTAGGGAAAAAATGGTTAGATTTAATAAATAATAAAGATAATTAATAATAGATTAGTTCTTCGTTTACGTATACTTGTAACTATCTAGATTAATGTAATTAATAATTAATTATTATTTTGACATTGTAATTAGGGAGTTGATGGTCCTTAATTTTCTGTGTTTTATTTAGTCTATTTATACAGTTTTGTAATTAGTAATAAAATTTATTGGTTTTAAATCTCTTCCACGATCGTTTGAAGAAAGATAGAGTTCATTTTCTAACAGGAGTGGAGTTGGGCTTTTACGGAGCTTGACTTGCTTTCGCGTTAACTCACCAATGCATAACTAAGCTAAAAGTAATGGATAAGGAAGCGCTCTTCACCGCATGCCCTCTAAAAAATTAGATGCCCCTCAATGACACGCTAATCTTTCAACAGAATGAACCTTTATTTCGGTACAACAAGAAGGAATTTACTATGGTCAGTGTAGTGATATTTGTGGAACTAATAATGTAGATGATATCAGCATAACCTCTCTTTTCAGACCTCTAGAGATGCTTAACGCGACTTCGCCAACTGGCCATACATACACTTTTGTCTCTCTTAGTGTGGTCAACACCTCGAATTTGATGGTATCCCAAACGCAAGTCTAACTTAATAAATGTGGAGTGAACTTTTCAAACCGGAGGAGAAGGGAGGACTAGATATTCGTGACATAAATTTAGTCAGTAAGACGCGATCAAGTTTATTCTCGTATTTTTTTAATTTGTGGAATACAGGGTGCCCCACTTTCGGGAGCAATATGTTTTCATATTCAGGATCTCATGGCTCGTTAAGGCCGGGTAATTTTAGTGAATTAGAGTTTCCATATGATTGATAAAGAGAAATGATATACCACCCTGAAATGAAAGCAAAGCCTCTTACACTGAGTCATTAGGATAGCACAGAAATAACCGATCAGATCTTCTGCTACCGAATCGGGTGTTCCCCTTTTGCGGACCAATCAAAACTCAACAGCATTATTATATTAATAAATTAAAAATGGGTTGAAAGGAAGAGAGAGAACCCGGAACTTGTATTTCATTACGGGTTCAGCAGAAGCGGAAAGGAGTGAAGCTTCCTTCGCTTCACTCCGTTTTACATGATCCATTGAAGAGACTTTTACATGAGATTGTCCATGTAAAACTGATTGACATATTGATAGGATCGGCTTTATCGTTAGAGACGGGGGTCTGGCTAATGATGAAGGCTTATGAAAAACAGTTTAAAAGAAATCCTGTTAGGGATTTAATTCACTTTCTATTCTACGCAAACTTGTGTAAACACTTGAAACAAATTCAAGGCGGAATTGTTTACTTGGGTTTGAAGCACAAGACGAAATATGAAAAGATGACAGAAAATGAAGAACACAACATTTTGTTTATGGATGTTCGGAGAAACTCTCCCACGTCACCCCTTCTTCCAACCACCGGAAGGATTCACTATATGATGAGAATCAAATACAGTTTACACACTTAGCTCACTATTGAACAGAACACTTTCTGTTCAACAACAAGAAGATGAAGAATATCACTCAACTAATGGTGTTTTTGATTCTAGCTCTCTCTCTCGATTCACACACAGTACAATCAGAAAGAAACTTCAAGAAAGTAAGTTCAGTAAGCAAGATGATTGAGTAGTCTCTCTCTGTAAAATCTGAATGCTTGTTCGTTCAGAAATTAGCTTGGTTGCTTGTGAAAAATTGGGTGCTTCGTCCGTTCCTCTAAGGATTGGTTAAATACTTATCAGAAGCTAACGGTCGAATCTTCAAGAATGATACGTGGCGCTCTTCCATTGGAAAGCCTCCATTGTACACAGCAGACTCTGAGCACAAGGATCGTGGCCGTACCGAACTGGTAGTGCGCCGAATATTCCATCAGGGATGTACCTGCAAAACGGGTAATGTGAGGAAAATTCTCTTACGTGGCATTCCTTGATTGGATGCATATAGTTGTTGTACTAATCTTCACAGGAAAGTAGAGCAGGAGTAGGGTACAGCTATAGCACGTGGGTAAGAGAAATGCTAGATTCAAGCGTACTGCTTGACAAGAGCATTAGACGTATTTCAGTTAGACGGATTTGAAGAAATCAGTCTAATGAAATAAACATTAGACCAGTACGTCTAACTCCACTGAGTTAGACTACCACGTCTAATTCCGGTTCTACCTCAGACTTGTCTGAAGGAGTTATACCCACATCTAACTTTCAATTAATTAGACAACCCGTCTAATTATAATAACCATTAGACCGGTATGTCTAACTCCACTGAGTTAGACTACCACGTCTAATTCCGGTTCTACCTCAGACTTGTCTGAAGGAGTTAGACCCACGTCTAACTTTCAATTAATTAGACAACCCGTCTAATTATAATAACCATTAGACCGGTACGTCTAACTCCACTGAGTTAGACTACCACGTCTAATTCCGGTTCTACTTCAGACTTGTCTGAAGGAGTTAGACCCACGTCTAACTTTCAATTAATTAGACAACCCGTCTAATTATAATAACCATTAGATCGGTACGTCTAACTCCAGTGAGTTAGACTACCACGTCTAATTCCGGTTCTACCTCAGACTTGTCTGAAGGAGTTAGACCCACGTCTAACTTTCAATTAATTTGACAACCCGTCTAAATATAATAACCATTAGACCGGTACGTCTAACTCCACTGAGTTAGACTACCACGTCTAATTCCGGTTCTACCTCAGACTTGTCTGAAGGAGTTAGACCCACGTCTAACTTTCAATTAATTAGACAACCCGTCTAATTATAATAACCATTAGACCGGTACGTCTAACTCCACTGAGTTAGACTACCACGTCTAATTCCGGTTCTACCTCAGACTTGTTTGAAGGAGTTAGACCCACGTCTAACTTTCAATTAATTAGACAACTCGTCTAATTATAATAACCATTAGACCGGTACGTCTAACTCCACTGAGTTAGACTACCACGTCTAATTCTGGTTCTACCTCAAACTTGTCTGAAGGAGTTAGACCCACGTCTAACTTTCAATTAATTAGACAACCCGTCTAATTATAATAATCATTAGACCGGTACGTCTAACTCCACTAAGTTAGACTACCACGTCTAATTCCGGTTCTACCTCAGACTTGTCTGAAGAAGTTAGACCCACGTCTAACTTTCAATTAATTAGACAACCCGTCTAATTATAATAACCATTAGACAGGTACGTCTAACTCCACTGAGTTAGACTACCACGTCTAATTTCGGTTCTACCTCAGACTTGTCTGAAGGAGTTAGACCCACGTCTAACTTTCAATTAATTAGACAACCCGTCTAATTATAATAACCATTAGACCGGTACGTCTAACTCCACTGAGTTAGACTACCACGTCTAATTCCGGTTCTACCTCAAACTTGTCTGAAGGAGTTAGACCCACGTCTAACTTTTAATTAATTAGACAACCCGTCTAATTATAATAATCATTAGACCGGTATGTCTAACTCCACTGAGTTAGACTACCACGTCTAATTCCGGTTCTACCTCAAACTTGTCTGAAGGAGTTAGACCCACGTCTAACTTTCAATTAATTAGACAACCCGTCTAATTATAATAACCATTAGACCGGTACGTCTAACTCCACTGAGTTAGACTACCACGTCTAATTCCGGTTCTACCTCAGACTTGTCTGAAGGAGTTAGACCCACGTCTAACTTTCAATTAATTAGACAACCCGTCTAATTATAATAACCATTAGATCGGTACGTCTAACTCCAGTGAGTTAGACTACCACGTCTAATTCCGGTTCTACCTCAGACTTGTCTGAAGGAGTTAGACCCACGTCTAACTTTCAATTAATTTGACAACCCGTCTAAATATAATAACCATTAGACCGGTACGTCTAACTCCACTGAGTTAGACTACCACGTCTAATTCCGGTTCTACCTCAGACTTGTCTGAAGGAGTTAGACCCACGTCTAACTTTCAATTAATTAGACAACCCGTCTAATTATAATAACCATTAGACCGGTACGTCTAACTCCACTGAGTTAGACTACCACGTCTAATTCCGGTTCTACCTCAGACTTGTTTGAAGGAGTTAGACCCACGTCTAACTTTCAATTAATTAGACAACTCGTCTAATTATAATAACCATTAGACCGGTACGTCTAACTCCACTGAGTTAGACTACCACGTCTAATTCTGGTTCTACCTCAAACTTGTCTGAAGGAGTTAGACCCACGTCTAACTTTCAATTAATTAGACAACCCGTCTAATTATAATAATCATTAGACCGGTACGTCTAACTCCACTAAGTTAGACTACCACGTCTAATTCCGGTTCTACCTCAGACTTGTCTGAAGAAGTTAGACCCACGTCTAACTTTCAATTAATTAGACAACCCGTCTAATTATAATAACCATTAGACCGGTACGTCTAACTCCACTGAGTTAGACTACCACGTCTAATTTCGGTTCTACCTCAGACTTGTCTGAAGGAGTTAGACCCACGTCTAACTTTCAATTAATTAGACAACCCGTCTAATTATAATAACCATTAGACCGGTACGTCTAACTCCACTGAGTTAGACTACCACGTCTAATTCCGGTTCTACCTCAAACTTGTCTGAAGGAGTTAGACCCACGTCTAACTTTTAATTAATTAGACAACCCGTCTAATTATAATAATCATTAGACCGGTATGTCTAACTCCACTGAGTTAGACTACCACGTCTAATTCCGGTTCTACCTCAAACTTGTCTGAAGGAGTTAGACCCACGTCTAACTTTCAATTAATTAGACAACCCGTCTAATTATAATAACCATTAGACCGGTACGTCTAACTCCACTGAGTTAGTCTACCATGTCTAATTTCGGTTCTACCTCAGACTTGTCTGAAGGAGTTAGACTCACGTCTAACTTTCAATTAATTAGACAACCCGTCTAATTATAATAACCATTAGACCGGTACGTCTAACTCCACTGAGTTAGACTACCACGTCTAATTCCGATTTTACCTCAGACTTGTCTGAAGGAGTTAGACCCACGTCTAACTTTCAATTAATTAGATAACCCGTCTAATTATAATAACCATTAGACCGGTACGTCTAACTCCACTGAGTTAGACTACCACGTCTAATTTCGTGTATTTATTAGACTACCCGTCTAATTCTTTACACGTCTATTAGACTTACACGTCTAACTCCGATGAGTTAGACTGTACGTCTAATTCTATTAGACTTACGTCTAATTCTATTAGACTTACGTCTAATTCTATTAGACTTACGTCTAATTCTATTAGACTTACGTCTAATTCTATTAGACTTACGTCTAATTTAATGCGAATAGAAATCAAAATCGGTCTAATGACCCTCATTAGATCCAAGTCTGAAGACATGTTTGTCTTAATACACCTGTATCAAGACTCATCAATTATTTCATCATCAAAATATCAGGGGATAAATTATTTCAAAACTTAGTCCAAATAATTTGACCCAACACATATATTCACTGTTGAGTGAAGCGAACTTCACTTGACTCTGATTTATAAATTATGTTTATAAATTTATTTATGATTTATTTAAATGATTAAATAATACTTCATATAATTTTATTTCTGATATATATAAAATAATAATTATGAATTAATATAATTTTATTTCAAGATCTATTTTAAATAATAATCATAAATTATGTGATTTAACATATTTAAATTAATTTTTATGAATGATTATAATCATATTTTATAATTGTGATATATTCAAATGAATTTGTACAAATTATTTCTTAATGTATAAATTTATATATTCAATATGCATAAATTTGTTTGTAATGTATTGAAATATATTTTGACAAATTATTTTAAAATTTATATAATTATATATTAAATATATACATATAAAAACATATAAATATATTTAAATTATTTTGTAAATATATTTAAATGAATTTGTAAAACAAAATATTTATATATATAAAATATTTTAAATAATTTTTTTTAAATATCTTACAAATAAATTTTAAAATATTTTATTTTACAAATTCATTTAAATATATTACAAAAAAATTGAACATGTTGTTTTATAAATATATTTAATATTTAATCATATAAAACAATTAAAGTAAATTTATTTAAATATCTTACAATTGTAAATACTTAATGAAGTTTGTTTCACTTCTATCAACGCTGTAAATATTGAGTGAAGCCAGCTTCAACAGGTAGTGTTTGTTTCACTCATTTGAGCGTTGTAAATACCCAGGTGAAACTTGCTTCACCGGGTTATGCTTGTTTTAATTTTTTTTTATTCTTTTACATACTTACATCAAGGCATAAATGCTTTTACATTAACGTATAAATATTTTTACATAAATATGTTATTGGTTTTACATGAACATTTATATATACTTAATATATAATTATATAAAATATAAAATAATTTAAATATTTTTTTTTAAATATCTTACAAATAAATTTTTAAATATTTTATTTTACAAATTCATTTAAATATATTACAAAAAAAAATTTTAACATGTTGTTTTATATATATATATTTAATATATAATCATATAAAATAATTAAAGTAATTCATTTAAATATCTTACAAATGTAAATACCTAGTGAAGTTTACTTTATTTCAATCAGCGCTACAAATATTGAGTGAAGCAAGTTTCACCAGGTAGTGCTTGTTTCACTCATTTGAGCGTTGTAAATACACAGGTGAAGCTTGCTTCACCGGGTTGTGCTTTTTTATTTTTTTATTTTTTTGCAGACTTACATGAAGACATAAATACTTTTACATGAACGTATAAATGTGTTATTGGTTTTACATTAACATTTATATATATTTAATATATAATTATATAAAATATAAAATAATTTAAACAATTTAAATAATTTTTTTTAAATATCTTACAAATAAATTTAAAAATAATTTGTTTTACAAATTTATTTAAATATATTACAAAATTTTTTGAACATGTTGTTCTATATATATATATTTAATATCTAATTATATAAAATAATTTAAAAAAATCATTAAAATATCTTATAAATGTAAATACCTAATGAAGTTTGCTTCACTTCTATCAACGCTGTAAATATTGAGTGAAGCAAGCTTCACCAGGTAGTGCTTGTTTCACTCATTTGAGCGATGTAAATAACGAGGTGAAGCTTGCTTTACCGGGTAGTGCTTGTTTTATTTATTTTTTATTATTCTTAAGCAGACTTACATGAAGGCATACATGTTTTTACATAAATGTGTGAGTAGTTTTACATGAACATTTATATATATTTAATATATAATTATATAAAATATAAAATAATTTAAATAATCTTTTTTAAATATCTTAAAAATAAATTTTAAAATATTTTGTTTTACAAATTTATTTAAATATATTACAAAAAATTGAATATTTTGTTTTACAAATTCATTTAAATATATTTACAAAATAATATAAATATCTTTCAAAAATAATTAAAAATATGTTTTTATAGGTATATATTTAATACATAATTACATAATTATATAAATTTTTATAAAATTTGTCAAAATATATTTCAATACATTACAAACAAATTTATGCATATACTCATATGAATATATACATTATTAAATAATTTATACAAATTCATTTGATTATATCACAATTATAAAATATAATTATAATCATTCATAAAAACTAATTTAAATATATCAGATCACATAATTTATGATTATTATTTTAAATAAATTTTGAAATAAAATTATATTAATTCATAATTATTAATTTATATATATATTAGAAATAAAATTATATGAATTATTATTTAATTATTTAAATAAATCACAAATAAATTTATAAACATAATTTATAAATCGGAGTCAAGTGAAGTTCGCTTCACTCAACAATGAATATATGTCAATCAGTTTTACATGAGTTTTACATGGACAACCTCATGTAAAAATCTCTTCAATGGGTCATGTAAAACGGAGTGAAGAGAAAGAAGCTTCACTTCTTTCTACTTCTGCTTAACCCGGAATGAAATACGGGTTTCGAGTTCTCTCTCTTCCTTTCAACCCAGTTTTAATTTATTAATATAATAATATTGCTGAGTTTTGATTGGTCCGCAACAGGGGAACACACAATTCGGTAGCAGAAGATCTGATTAGAGCATAACTCATCGATACATTTTTTTTTTATCGGAACACACTCCAAGAAAAGGAATGCTTTCTGTGCGAACCATTTCACGTAAAATGTTTGTCCTACTAATCCGATTGTAGTTGGGATTAGCAATAAATCTGATAGAATTTCTGACCGTATTTATTCCTTTAATTCAAACAGAATAGTAATATTATAATTTAAATTACATGACATATTTACTCACACAAGCACCCTGTCATTTTCTTTATCTGAATTTAATTTTGGTGTTAATTAGCCTCACTCATATAGTTATGATCTTCTTTAGTTTAGATTTTTTTTTTTCAAATCGAATCTAAAAATTTTAATCTCTTAAATAATTTTTTTTCTCAATCATCATTTTCACACTTAAACTTATTTAATGTGAAATGTTGAAATTAAAATAATACGAAACTATTATATATAGATGGATTTGAAGGCTTATTTACCATAAAAAATGATGTGGGCTGGCATGTAGAAAGCCTAGGAAATAACTTCCTCTCAAAACATTTGTTAAATTAACTCTCTTTCTTTAGTGATATCATCCTTCTTTTGTCTTGTGGGCGAAAAATATTTAACTCTATAGGACCCTTATTTTAGTGCTATGTTCGAAGTTCATGTAGTGTGGAGCCCAACTTGTATGGAGATAATATAAATCAAGAGTGGTGGTTAATTTGAATATATATATAAAAATAAATTAATCTTTGAATTAAATTTTGGGTTGATTTTTTCATAAACTTATTAAAAATAAAATTAAAAATATATATATATATATATATATATATATATATATATATATATATATATTTCGAAGCCTAACAAAAATAAGTATCATCCTTAATTTTATAGAATTAGAATCACAATAAAATAAAATCAAAGGATAAAGTTACTAAAGGATAAAGACACTTTTAAGATATTTTATCAATCTAAGAATTACCTACCAATGAGACAATGCTAGGTAGTAATATTACTTTTTCAAATGATTGATATATATATATATATATATATATATATATATATATATTTATATAGTTTGTTTTTATAAATTTTGTATTTTATAAAAAATATTAATAGTGTAATATAATGAATAAAAATAATACTTTCATTATTAATTATTGTGGAATTAACATGTTTTTTTAGATTGAGATTTATTTTGTATGATCGAGTTCTTTATGATGTATAATAAAAATATTTATAAAAACTCATTTTAACGAGAACCCATGGATTGGCTTCTACTTTTATTATATATACTAACAATTAATCCTAAAAGTCCAAAGTATGTCATTGAGATGGCCTCTATTATTATTATTATTATTATTATTATTATTATTATTATTATTATTATTATTATTATTATTGTATATTAGCATCTTTATTAATATTTGTCATTGAGTTGGCCTTTATTATTATATATTAGCATCTTTATTAATATTTTAAACCTTTTTTTCTTAATTTATTTTCTTCCCATTTGATTGTCAATTAAAATATATTCTTCAAAATTTGTGGACCCGTTATTATAATGTTCAGTTCATTGAACGTGGACATTCTCAGTCTTGTATTTCATTCTCATGGGCCGGTTTCTTTCGTCATTGAGACGTTTTATTCGGAGTCACATTTTTTTTTTCTTTATTTTTTTATGTGGATTTCATATAACTTAAATTAGGTTGTTATAAACATTATATTTATTTAAGATTTTATTTGTGATTTCATAGGGTGTTGAAAAATTCTGAGTACCCACAAAACTTTCCATGGGCAGTTGACATTGAATCATTTCAGGGTCAATTTAACTGAATGGAACGTGACTTGCTACCTATAATCTACTTTGGAGGTTTAATTGTAACTTATTGACATTATTGAATTATAGGAGAAATAAACTTAATCATATTAGAGATTAATGAAAAATATCTCATTATTAATATGAATAAATGAATATTAATTTGAATAAAAAATGTCTCCTTTTACATATAAAAAAGCTTTAAATTTAGAATATTTATAAAATATAATTGATGCTAACTTAGTGAAATAGTGGAAAATATTCATCATCACAAGATTATAAATTTGAGTAATTTTTCTTTTAAAAATTGAGTTTTTCAAATATTCTAAAAAAATGACATTTATACAGAAGAAAAATAATAATTTAGTTTTAAAAGAATTTTAGTCACCAAAGTTTAACACAATTAAGTTTACGATTGGATGAAACCATGGACAAATATTAAGTTTAAATTAGTTATTCTATTAGTAGTAGCAAAATGCTTTTGGGTTACAAGAATTAATAAAACTTGATCTGGTACATTTTCAATCCAATTCAAGGGTAAAAATATTAATAAAATATTATTTATATATAAATATTTTAAATAAAAATAATATTATTTAAATTATTGAATTGTTTTCATTTATAAAAATTAAATTTAATCCAAATTTAATATTTATATATATTATTAAATTAATATATTAAATTTAAAATTTTTTTTTAACAAAATATAATACCAGAGCTGTCCAATTATATAAATTGACAACGTCTATTAGGTGGGAAGAAATATAATTTCGACAATTTAATTTTTTTATAAAATATTGAATTTTAAATTAAATTATTCATTAAATTATATATAAAGTTGTACTTTGATCTAATATTTTTATTATTGATATACTTATTTGAAAAATAAAAATATAAAAAAATTCACATAATAAATTCATTTAAGTTTTTATATTTTTATTTCATAATTATTTTGATTATTAAATAACTAAATTTAATAAGATTAGATATTTTAACAAACAAAGATTAATATAAATAAATTGAATACAATTAATTATTTTAAAATAAATAAATTATTATAATAGATAATTGAATAAATATAAAACAAATATTTAAAAAATGTGGCAGTAAAAATGCTCTTTTTAGTTACGTAGTGTTTAATTTATTTTTTATAATAATAAATTATTATCATATTTAATTAAATAAATATATAATTAAAATTAAAATTAATAATAATTAAATAAAAAAATATATTCTATGTTCATACCTACAATTTATTGTCTTAATTTATTTTTTATAATAATAAATTATTATAATATATAATTGAATAAATATTTAAAATATTTAAAATTAATATATATATATATATATATATATAATTATATAAACAAAAATGTGGTAATAAAAAAAATATTTTTAAGTGACTTAATTTTTTTTATATTTATAAATAATTTTAAACCATTTCTTTATAAATTTAAAACTTAACCTATTTAGTTAAATATAATTTAAATAATTTAAATTTAAATATTTTAATTAATTAGTTTTATAGTTTTTTATTTTTATTTTCAGTTAACATTTTTTATTTATTTTATTTTAATATTTTTAATTATTAAAATATTAAATATATATATATATATTATTTTTAAATAAACACTAACATTAGTTGTTATTTTTAGTGCTTTAATTTTTTTTTATAATAATAAATAAATTTTAAATACCTTTCTAAATCATTTTAAATGTTATGATAATTAATTAAAATTATTTTCTAATTTAAATATTTTTTTATAGTTTTATCTTAAAGTTTATTTTATTTTCGGTTATCCGTAAAAAGTTTGAGATTCGAAAATTTTAACTTCGATTGGTGTGTTAGAATTCTTGTTTTAAAATAAAATATTGTTTTTAAAAGGTTTTAAACGGTTCCTGACAGCTTTTGAAATTAATTTAAAAATATTAAATTTGGGACTAATTTTAAATAATTCGAGAATTTGTGATAATCAAATTACAAATTGATTTTTAGAAACTCATTTGTTTAAATTAATTAAACATAATTAATTTAAAAGATTATTTGTTTTGAAAGGCAGTCGTCAGTTAATTTTTGAAAATTAATAAAAGTGGCATACGTGTATAAACATATTGACCAGAGTTTTTTAGTTCGTAGTTTGGTAATACTCGGAAAATGGATTTTGCACTTCATTCTTCGTACCCATTTTAAAAACTGTCTTTACTTTATAAATTTGGTTTTTGAAAATTGGTTGTATAACGTTTTATTTTTACTGATTATTCTTCTAATCTTAAGAATGCATAAGGTTTGTGCATTATTTAAAAATTGTAAAAAACAATTATTTAAATGTTGATACATGTTGTTGATAATAACTTAGGGAGGAAAGTCACTTAAGAACATCATTCATTTAAAGGCATTAGAGTTTAAACATTAATCCAAACGAGCCTTTATCAAATTATTTTTAATAGAAATATCCCAAAAATATTTTGAAAGTATTTTTTAAATTTTTGGGATTTTTAGAAAATGTTATGATGTTTCAAAATTACAAAAATAATTTTGAATTTTGAAAATGAGAACCAAACAGGCCTTACGACCAGGGTCCTAGGAATTGGGTTTGTTTTCATCGGTTAGGGTCTGAGATCCTCAGTCAGGCCCAACGATCCAAGTTAAAAATCATCGGTCAAGGTGCTAAGGACTCTCGGTCCTTGGATGGAATTATCGGCCGGGGTGTAAAAAATACCGTTCCTGGGTTAGCTCTAGGGTAAGTTCATCAGTCTAAAGTTTAGATATTCTCGGTCGTGATCGAGATTTCTCGGTCCTAGGTTTGACCATTTGGTTATTGGTTTGGGAGTTCTCGGATATAGGTTTGATGTCTAGGTCATATGTAAAAATCCTCGGTCGGACCTCCCGGTCCTCGATGAAAAACATTGGTCGGACCTTTCGGTCCTAGCTAACAAGCTTCGGTTAGACATTTCGGTCCTTTGTTATGTTTCTCAGTCGGACCTCTTGGTCTAGAACCAAAGATCCTCGGTCACATCTCTCAGTCCTCGGTCAGACCTAACGGTCCTCATCAATATTAAAATTGCAGACTTTGCAATTTTAATGGAGGCTTGGATTCTTCGATCCAAGGACCTATGTAGCTTCATAAAACTTTCAGAAACATTTAGAACATCACCCTAATGTATCAATTTACCTTGGTGATGATCATTTTGTTCAAAACAATTTGTAGCCAAAAATTAAGTTTTTGGTTTTAAAGTTGTTTTAAAGTGTAATGGTTTAGCCAACAACTTCCTTATATCCATATATTTGATTCATATCAAAACAAGAACACTAGTAGTTTGTTTGGACCTATTCAAGAACTCAAAATATCAATTATTTTGAATTTTTTGATTTTGATCAAACATGATCGGGATGGATCAAACATGATCCAAAATAGTTGTCTAACATCATTACAATCATGTTGGGAAGTTTTCTGGATTGTGATCTTCAAAGATTAACCCACGAATAGTAAACCCGTTTTTTTTAATTCAAAATTGAGTTTTGTTTGTAAGATCAATTGATCGGTTTTAGCTTTCACATAAAGTTCATAAATGATCGTAAGATAAATTTCCAATAATTAAATTCAAGAACCAGTCAACATACAAGTTTATGAAAATTAAAATATAAAAATTTCAATTTCAAATTGGAAGTATGAATTAAACGATGATTGTAAACTTACCAAGGATTGGAAAACATCCTTAGAAATTAGGGAAGATTTTGGAATGCCTAGATCCAAGCTTTAAAGACTTAAACAGAAAATTCGAAACATCCGAAGCTTTGATCTTCAAATGTGGATTTTTGATTTCTTTGGATAGGCTTGATTTGTTATCTTTTACCTTCAGAAGTATTGAGAGAGGCTATTTATAGCCTCCCTAAGTCGAAGGAGGCTTCAAGTGGATCGAATCATCTAAAATTCATTATTGATGGTTTGATTATTCTTCAACTCACTTACCGGAATATGGATGAATCATCCCTATTAAAGTAGCAGAAGTGATCATTTCAGCTTTTGAATCACCCAATTTGGTTGAATAAGGAGAAAGTTTCACTTTTGGAAAATCAAATGATGAGACATCATCCTTATCCTTTTGGAGACGCGATGAAGATGACAGTGGCGGTCGAAAAGATGTCATTTCATGCTCAATAGCGCATTCCGTCAGCAGTCCGTCAAGCGTCGTTGGCGTTTGGGTGTTCTGTTAGCATTGGCCTCACATGCGTTAACCGATTGTCTACTTCGCGTATGAGCGCCTTTGGCCGCAACAGAATACGCGGGCGCATCTGGAGCGTTGGATGAAAATCTATCGCTCGTCCAATGGAGGCGGTTTCGATTGTAGCTTTCCTTTAGAATTTTGGCTACACCTAATTACGATTTTCTTTTTATTTTAAAACCTTAAGTTTTTTTTTTAATTTATATTTCTTTCACCATTTTGACTTTAATTTTGATGTTTTTAAATACACAAAATGTTAAAATAAACATGACAAATATTTTTCTATTTTTTTTTTGTATATTTAAGGTTAAATAAATAATTTTTGGGATGAAATGGGTACCTCATTTCATATTAAATTATTTATTTTAATCCCTTTATTTTTTCTAAAATTATTTTGAGATAAAATGAGTACAACATTTATCCCGAATAATTTTAGTTTTTTATTTTGGCCATTTCCTTAATTAATTAGGCTTTAGTTATCACAATAATTAATATAATTAATTGTTTTAATTGAGTTTTGGCCTTAGGATTAATTATTTTAATTTTTTTATTCAAAATTAAATCAAAATAATTATTTTAATTTTATAAATTAGTGTGTAAATATTTAGTGGTTACAAAGTGCCCCCTTGAATCGAGTTTGAATACAACAAACTGGTTTTGAAAATGTTGATTCAAGTATGACTTCTAACACTAAGTTATCTCATCCAATTTATAATGAGGGGCTTTAGAAAGATTAAACCTATAGCATGTTGATATTGTAGTGACCTGGTGATGTTGTGTATAACAGTTCGTTGAGGTGCTTTGAAGTATTGATTTAGGGATCTTTCTTTGATGATTATCATAACAAGGATTATTATTGAGGAATCCTATTTTATATTTCTTAACAAAATACCCTTAAAATCCATGAGATAATGATAAAGAGATCATCATAGGTATTGAAACATCAATTCCTATCTCACATGAATATCAACATATTATTCATGTTTTAGTCATGTATAAATAGTTAAGGTTATTTTCATGAGATATGTAAGGAAACATGAAAATTCTAGAAACCTTCATGTGGGTTACTAACAAGTAACACTTAGGGTGAACATATATGTTTGACCGCGAGGCTATCAACAGATAAGTCTAAGTGAGAGTTAACTAGTTTACTTATCGGGGTTACTAACAAGTAAGGCGTTGAGCGATCATATACAAATGACCATGGCACAATCAAAAAATAGATTTATTGGGGCTGACGAGATTGCCATGAAGGTTACTCACATGTGAGGTTGAAGACAATTATGTATAAATAATCGTGGTATTATCAATAGATAATTTTCGTGTTTGAAAGTTATAAGGAGAATACCTATTTAAAAATAGGATTTTGATTAGAGTTCCTATTGAGAAATAGAGTTTTGCATACCTATTCGGATGATAGGGTTTGAGATACCTATTCGGGCAATAGAGTTTGCGATAACTATTCAAGAAATAGAGTTTGAGATACCTATTTCAGCGATAGGGTTTTGATGCCTATTCAGACGATAGGGTTTGAGATACCTATTCAGTGATAGAGTTTTGATACCTATTCGGGCGATAGAGTTTTGTACCTATTCGGACAATAGGGTTTTGTTTTTGGAGATATTTGGTCGCAATGATGTTGAGAGAGGGGATACCCATCAAAATACAGAGTTTTAGTGGAATCATATATAAATGATGTCTCGAGCTATCGTTAGATAGGGTTTTTTTAGACAGAATCATGTACGAAGGATTAGCGCACCTATCAACAAATAAGGTTTCTAATGTAACTGTATACAAACAATGTCTCCATCTATCGACATATAGGGTTTTCAGATGGAATCGTGTACGAACGATTAGTACAAATATCAATAGATAGGTTTCTAACAATATCATATAAACATGATGTCTCGGCCTATCGATAGATAGAGTTTTCAGACAGAATCGTGTAAGAACAATTAGCGCACCTATCAATAAACAAGATTTTTAACGGAATTGTATGCAAATAATGTCTCGACCTATCGATATATAGGGTTTTCAAACGGAATCGTGTAAAAACAATTAGTACACCTATCAATAGATAGAGTTTCTAATGATATCATATATAAATGATCTCTATGCTTGTTAACAAATAAAGTACTACAAAAAAATTGTGTACGAACAATTTATCGTACCTGTCGACAAATAGGGTTTCAAATACTGTTAGGATCTAGGTCGCCGCTGGTGAACCGGGGTTGGACCGGTTAGCGGTTCTTACTCGTAGGGTGGTGATTAATCCGGTTAAAGATTAATACCGGGGTTTCAATACTACACAATCTGTCACAAACCCTTGAACTAGGTTCAAGCGCGGAAGAGGTTTGCTTTCAAGTTGAAGCGGTACACGTGTATGATAGGCGGAGTCGGTTTCGGATGATGGAAATTTGGAGATGGTGGGTCGGTTTTGGCAATCTGGATGTTCGGTGTGATTAGTAGAGATTCGGTTTGGAGCGGTATGGTTAAGTTAGTCGGTTATGTAATGAAGCCAACAGAAAGTAAATAACACAAAAGATTTTATGGATGTTCGGAGATAAAACTCCTACGTCACCCCTTCCTCTCGAAACCGCGAGAAGGATATTCACTAAGGAATACAAGTACAATCCGATCGAGACTTATTCTCTGCTCGATAACACTCTTACAATTTACACCGAAATTGTAGCACACACACTTAGAATTTAGCACTTAGGCTTTCTTAGAATACCACACTGTTATCACTTGTAGTAAATGCTCTTAGCTCTTGTTATCCCAATGTTTGTCCCGCATTTACTCTTCTGCAACTGCCTCCTTTTATAGGTGAAATATGCCAACGGTCATATTTCAAAGCCTTGAATCTGATTGGCTGATCAAAGATGCAGTGATTCAGTGTCTCAGACCTGCCGGTCGTCTCCTCAGACCTGACGGTCAATCTCAGACCTGGTATCCTGTTTCAGACCTGCCGGTCTGTAAAGCAAACCTGCTGGGTTATGTCTTTTACTCAATGTAGGCACTGTCTGTTTGGACAGTTGTCTGTACTTTGAAGATTTCCTTTCTGGCTTATCCCGAAGTAGAAGGATCCGGTAGTACTGTTTTCTGCAGCCTACAGTCTTTCCTCAGACTTGCATGGATATGGAAGTATTCAGTCTGTTCCTTTGGTATCATTCTCAACAGATACCTAAAGTGTCTTCTTGTACTAGTCGGCCACTTGACTTGGCCGAATATCTTTTGGTAGTGAAGTAACCGGATTTCTTCCGGTTATACTTGTCTTGTGGATTGATCGGCTGTTTGATGGTTCCGGTTTTGAGCTTTGGCCGATCCTTCCTTTATTTGGTCATGCTCCGAATACTCTTGATCGGTATGGTAACTTAACCGGTTCGGTTTCTTCAGTTGGTTCTCTTATTCATCCGGTCCGGTTCCTTGTTCCTGCATGGGAAGTTTGTTTAAGTTAGGTTTATTTGAACCGGTATGAATTTATCTAACAATTTCTCCCTTTTTGATTATTTTATTTAAAATTATCAAAATCATGTAAGTTTGCAACCGTAGGCCGGTTGTTTTGTTTGGCCGGTTTTTGAAAAAGACTTAGAGAATTTTTCGAAAAATTTTGAGGGAGGAGTTTTGGAAGAATCTCTATCTTTTATCTAACAATTTCTCCCTTTTTGATTATTTTATTTAAAATTATCAAAATCATGTAGAAATGCAAAATAAGGCCGGTATTCAAAAATAACTTTATATATTTATAGATAGCCGGAAAAGACAAAGTGTAAATACTAAGACAAATAAGAAAAAGAAAGATAGTCCCTATTCCGAGTCCGTGAATTCGTAGGCGCTCTTCTTTTTCTTCGGTTGCGGTGGCGGTTGCGGTTGCCTGGTCTGTTGGGAGGGTCGTGGTCTTTTAGATCGGGACCGCAGCTGTTCTTCGACTTCGTCTTCGACTGGGTCGGCTTGCTACGAAGTACCCGTAGCAACCAGGTCAGATATTTCATTGAGCATCTCGACTATCCGAACTTTCTTAGGAGCCGGCCTTTTTCTCTTCTTCGGTTCTGAATCGGAGGCGGCCGCCTTCTTCTTTTTCTCGTGTTCCTTTGCAAATCCCGCCAGCCTTCGTGCCTCCGTGTCTAACCGTTCGGCATCCGCTGCGGCCTGACTGGCCACTTTCTCAGCATACCCTGGATATAGGATCTCGGCCCTTCTTATTCTTTCGGCCTCTATTTCGGCTTCGGTTAGCTGAGACGATCGCGGCGCCTCTTTATCCTTGCTGGCTTCGGCGTTTAGTTCATCCTGGACCCTTTTAGCTATTAGGGCATCAGCCTTTAGAGCCGCGGCATCCGCGTTTTCCTTTGCTTTCAGAATTTCGGCCATCTGTTCGGTGAGTGCCTTTACCTCGGCCACGAGAGTCTCATTTGTCTTTTCCAGCACCGAGACCCGGTCAATTGTCGTGTCGACCCGTTCGAAATCCTTCTTTAAGTCTGAAGTTATACCCTCTAGAGCTGCGGTATGCTGAGCACATTTTTCGCGCTCACCGGCCTCTTCCCACAGTCCGGTGCTGAGGTCGGCTAGGCGTGCTTGATGTTGATCCACAAGATTTTTTGTCACATCGGCGAACTGCATGGCCGAATCAAATATTTTATTGCAGCATTCCTTGAACGGTTGAAGCTTGGACACTTCGTGTTCAAGTACACGGTCATCAATCTACTCCGATATTGATGCCTTAAACTTTTGAAGCCGGTCTTCAAGCTGCCCTGATATGGACATTTCAAACTTCTTAAGTTGGTCATCAATCCGCCCCGAAACGGATGCCTCAAATTCTTGGAGCCGGTCATCAATCCATTCCTTAGGGGGAACTGAAACGGTGGCTTCCGGTGGTGGAGTAGGAGTTGATTGTTCGGTGTGATCAGGATCGGCTCTTGCACTGGAGTCTATCAGTGCAGCATTCTCATTAGGAGGTTTTAATGTTGCCGCATCCTCTAAGTTTGGCACCGCACTTTCCAGGTTTGGAACCGCATCTTCTGAGTTTGGAACCTCAACTCCCAAAGTCGGTATCGGTTCCTCATCTTCCAATATCGGTTCCTCAACTTCCCTTGGTGTCTCAACTTCCTCTCTTGAGGGTGTTGGGTATTCAACTGGAAATTCTTCGATTACTGGAGCAGTATAGACCGGTACTTGCTTTTGGTTGCATATTGCTTTCAGCCGCTCTATTTCCTGACGTATTTCCAGTTTGCCCTTTTCAAGCTTTTCCAATACTCGCGGTGTTACGGTAGACACCGATCCCCCTTCGGCATATTCTTCCTTAATCTTTCTGATGCGCCTTCTTAGTTTCCGAAGATGGCTTCTCGGTATCAGGAGGCAAGTTCGGCATTGTACCTCCTGAATTGTGTTGGATTTTGTGAGGCTGAAGATCATGTTCTCTACTTCCTCCAATCTTGCGATGCAACCCTGTTGCGGGAGGTTCGGTAGGATATCTTTATACTTTGTATTGAACCGGTACTCATGCCACTCCAGATATAAGTCTATGACGTCCTCGTCTCGCTTGTTTATGCCCTGAAAGATATTCTGGGCAAGTCTTTCGGCCTCGGCCTCATCGGCCTCTTCCTTGTTGTGGCCTTCAACATTGTTTCCTTCATCATTGTCTCCTTCATCAACCCCGTCCTCACCCTCGGTGGTCTCAGGATTAGCGCTTCGTTCGGCATCGTTCGGACTCCGAGCCGAATTATCGTCTTCATGGACCGTTCTATCTTCGGTCCACTCCGTGTCGGTTTCCTCAGAGGCCCACTCCTCATCTTCCGCTTGTTGTGGTGGGTCTGCGAAAGTTATCTTTTCTTTCCTTTTTCCTCCGGTCTTTGCTTTTGCCGGGGCATCTTTCTGAGCGGCTTTCTTCTTTCGGCCACCTGTGGAACTGGAGGCCGACTGCGTTCTTGGAAGGAATTGCCTCGATCGAATGATGCAGCGTTTTATTATCCCAACACCGGGACCGACGTTGACGTTCAAGTGTAGGAAGATCTTACCGAGTTGCACGGCATACCCTCACGACCTGGCTGAATCCGGTCTTACCATGTCCATGAGGTTGCTGAATACAGATCTTGCCCAGTTGACCTCTTTTCCTTCCATCAGACCGAATATCATTTTGATTTTGTCTCTGGTGAGGTTGCTGAAATTTCCTCCCCTTGCCAGTATTGCCCTGGCAAAAACGTCACACGCCGGGATATACTCCGGTTTCAGCATCTGTTTCTTTCCGGATGTAGTGATCGGCTTATTGGTTGCCGATAAGAGGTGGCGAGCCGTCTCAAAAGTATCATCGTCTATTGGTGCCGTTGCGTCCTCGCCGGTAGTTGGGAGACGCAAACTTTCGGCCACCACTGCTTCGGTAATCTCGATTTGGGAACCGCAAACTGTTGCGATGATCCTATCGTAGGAGATGGTTGCGGTTTTGAAGAACTCTTCGACCGCCTCTTTGTAAATTACGTGAGGACCATCTAGAAAGTATCCCAGACCGGTTTTAATCAGCCGGTCAATGACTTCCTTTGCCTCGGTCGTTCCATTCTGCCGAATCTCCTCGAAGTCCATTTGAGAGTAAAGTTTGAATAACGCCGAATCACGACCCATGTTGAAGAGTTTAAGAATGAGAGAAATCGGCTTCAGAGAGTTTAGGAAGCTTAGAGAGAGAAAGTGAATTTTCGTGAGAATGAAAAATATGACGAAGGCCCCTTTTTATAGGCACGGTTTGGAAGCCAAACCGTCCCATCATGAATGGGCGGGAAATTTCCCTCCAAATTGAAACGATGCCAAACTGTTGGCGGTTACATATGAAACGGTGGGCGGCAGCTTTTAGCGAGAGATTTCCCTCCAAAATTTGTTTATGTCATGGATGACATATTCTTATCTTTGAGGCCGAATGATTGATCGGTTTCTAGTTTTATTCAGACATTTTGATTTATCGGCGTTTAACAGTTTTAAGTAGACTTTATGATACCGGATAAGAACGAGGTTAAGCCGGTTATTTATATAGATGCAAAGAATAAAGAGAAACGATCTTTAAAACTGAAACGATATTTTTATTAGAACGGAAACCGATGGGATGAAAGAAAGACATTTAAGCAAAGACATTTAAGCAGTAAGCACCATTCTGGAATACTTTTCCACCACCGCATTTTTATCAAGAATGTTTGAGGGGGATGCCGGTGTGCCCGCCAAAATTTTGCCGGTACTTGAGAATGAGCTTGCTGATGTGAGGTGCAAAGCCGAGACCCTTCTTGGTCCGCACCATTTTCCTCAAGATTTGAAAGAGGACCGTTGCCCAATTGATGGGCGTGTGGTTGTAGATGTGGGTCATGATATTGTAGGTATTCTTTGAATACCGCTGATTTTGAGATTGGCACAGAATGAATCGAGTGACAATTTCAAGAAGTAACTGAGTACTACGACCGAGGCGGGTTTTTAACCCATGGGTTTCCACCGTATCGAAGGTTGCAGAGCAGCGGAACCCATAGTAGTATTCATCTGTTCCCTCCATGGCCGGAAAATCAGAGAACCCTTCTTTGGGCAGATTGAAGAGGGTGGCAAATTCGGCTTCATCAAGCCGAAAGGTATGATTCCTTACAGTGGTGACAATGCGATCGCCCCAGTTGCAGGCATTTCTGAAGAATTCCTTGACATCCTCAGTCAGTATGGGACCGGATTCGTAAAGGAAAGATTGAAGACCGGTAACAATAAGGCTTTCAAACATGTGTTTCTTTGGATGGTCATAATCCCATTCTGCCATACATGAGCTGAAGTCGACACTTAGAAAATTTCCCAAAGTTCGGCTTGGCATGATTATGGTATAGAGAGAGAGATTCAAGAGGAATACAAGTGATTTTGGATGTGACAAAATGAGAGGAAGGTGGCTCCTTAAATAGGATCGGTTTTGGAGGGAAAATATGTGCATTGATGGTCAGTTTTGTTTTATTAAGGAAGAGAATCTTTTCCTTTTCAAAGTGCATGGGGAAGTGGCGGTTTGCAAAGCCCGAGGTAAGTGTTAGTTGGGAAGTGACCAGATTAGTTGGAAATTAAATATGCGGGTGGTTGGGAGTTATCTCATTAAATGGGATTATCTCATTAAATGCATTTAACACATAACGATATGGATTAGATAGAGACCGAAAATGGTAGAGACAATACCGAAAATGACATACAGAAATGATGAAGTTAAGAAAAACACAAATAAAATCGAAGGGGACATGGATGAAGCCGATATGATCAAAGTTGAATTGGTTAATGATACATCCGGTACATGCAGCAAAACGACCGGATGCAGGAGGGAGTGGCTTAGCGAGCACGGGAATTAGCATCACGAGGGGGGTTGAAGTTTCTCCTCCTCCATTCTCTTTCAAACCGATCGTAGAATGAGTCGATGACTTCTCTGGTGAACACCTGATCGTGGTTCAAACCTTCGCCGGGACATGTTGGAACTCCAAGTTCCTCAAAAAGTCGGCTTATCTGGGGAACGAACGCCACTGACCGGGTGCCGATTATCCAAATAAGGACGTCAAACAGTACCCTAGACCAGTTGACTGGCGTTCTGGTGGTGATGGCCGCCATAATGTTGAACGTTGCCGCGCAGTATGTGTTGGTGACATCTTTTCCAAAGATGCCTCTTCCTATTATGTCATTGAGGAGCTGATACTCAGCCCTTAAAAGAGATTTAGAGCCATGGTCATCAACAGGCTCATCTGATCGGGCAAGGGAGAGAGATACCTCGGCCTTAATATCGGTCGGAGGGTTTAGGTCTGTTAGCCCTTGTTTGGGCAGATCGAAGCACCGACCGAAGTCCTGCTCGGTGAAGTCAAAGAGAATACCCCCAACCTTTGATTGGATGTGGGTATCGAAGTGGGGTGTTCCCCGGTATACCCTGGCGTTGTAGTAAAATTCCAACACTGATTCAGGGTAGATTGTTTGCCTGGCATCCAGAAAATGCTGGAGGCCGGTATCTTCCAGTTGTTTGATCATCCGATACACCTCATAATGATCGGTATCGGAGCAAGATTCAAAGTCAACTTGGAGAATGTTTGGGAAGAGAGACATTTTTGCCTTAGTGATAGAGATAGTGTTTTGTTTGTGAATGTTTTGGTGAGTGAGTGCTTCCTTTAAATACTGGTTTTGGGGCTAACCTATTGTCCGGGCATTAAGTGAGATGATATGTATTAACCGCAGGATAAGAAACTTTGCATGAAATAGGCAGTTTTGCAGGTCTAGGTGTCGGTCATAGGCCTGGACTGTGAAAGATATCAAAAGATCTTCACGTCTTTTTAGGCGCGACCAGGTTTACTCTGAACAGGCAATGATGCAGAACAGATACCTTTAACCTCTGATAACTATTCCTCTTCTGTTTGAAATTCAAATAATCTGGGGTAGCGTGCTTCCGAGCCGGTCAGACATCAGTTGTTCATCCCGATGCGGTTATTTGGTGCATGCACCAAGTAGCCGGTCGGTTTACTTTTTCTGATAGACTGGGCGGTTCTTCCGCAAACACCCCGAAGATTCAAAGTTCAACTTTTTAGGAAGAATTATCGGTTTGTCTGTCTGAACTGATTCCCTTTAATTATCCTTTGGAAGGATTTGGCTGATATCGGTTAAGCCGAGAGTAAGTCTAAATTGAGAAAACTTAGCTTCCTGCAGCGGCTTCGTGAAGATATCGGCTACTTGTTGATCGGTTGGTACGTATTCCAGCCGGATATGCTTCAGCGTGACATGCTCTCTGATGAAGTGATGTCTGATGTCGATGTGCTTGGTTCTGGAGTGGAGAACCGGATTGTAGGTGATCGCAATAGCACTTGTGTTGTCACAGAAAATCGGGGACTCTTCGGCTGTAATACCGAAGTCCTTCAGCTGCTGTTGGATCCAGAGGAGTTGAGAACAGCAACTTCCGGCCGCCAAGTATTCAGCCTCTGCGGTTGATGTCGCCACCGATGTCTGCTTCTTGCTGTGCCATGACACCAGTCGGTCACCTAGGAACTGACATGTTCCACTGGTGCTTTTTCTGTCGATCTTGCACCCTGCATAATCTGCGTCTGAATAGCTTGTCAGATTAAATGATGAGTCTTTTGGGTACCACAGACCGACATCAGGAGTGCCCTTTAGATACTTCAGTATCCTCTTTGCGGCTGTGTAATGGGATTGCTTTGGATTTGCTTGAAATCTCCCACATACACCAACTGCAAACAGGATGTCCGGTTTACTTGCTGTCAGATACAATAGGGAGCCGATCATGCCCCGGTATGCAATCTGATCTACTGATTGGCCCTCATCATCTCTGTCCAGTTTAATGGATGAACTCATTGGGGTGGCCGCCGAGGAGCAGGTGTCCATGCCGAATTTCTTTAGCAGCTCCTTGGTATATTTAGGTTGACTGATGAATGTTCCTTCCTTGAGTTGTTTAACCTGAAGACCTAGGAAGAAACTTAATTCTCCCATCAAACTCATTTCAAATTTGTCAGTCATCATTTTTGAAAACTTGTCACAAAGCTTTGGATCAGTGGAACCGAAAATAATATCATCTACATAAATTTGAACAAGTAGGATATGTTCCTTTTTTTCAAACTTAAATAATGTCTTATCCACCGAACCGATGGTGAAATCATGTTATAGTAAGAATGCGGTTAGCGTATCATACCAGGCTCTAGGTGCTTGCTTTAGACCGTATAAAGCTTTGTTCAGCCGGTATACATGGTTTGGAAATGCAGCATTTTTGAAACCGGGTAGCTGTTCAACGTACACTTCTTCACGTATATCACCGTTCAGAAATGCACTTTTAACATCCATTTGAAAGACTTTGAAATTTTTGAAAGCAGCAAATGCAAGAAAAATCCTAATGGCTTCAATCCTGGCTACAGGAGCAAATGACTCTTCAAAATCAATGCCTTCTTCCTGTTTGTAGCCTTGAGCCACTAATCTGGCTTTGTTCCTCGTGACCAAACCGTCCTCATTAAGTTTGTTTCTGAATACCCATCTTGTTCCTATGACCGATTTATCTTTCGGTCTAGGAACTAAGTACCAGACTTTACTACTCTCGAACTGGTTTAGCTCTTCTTGCATTCCCAAGATCCAATCCGGATCTGACAATGCTTTATCTATTCTTTTCGGTTCAATCTGGGATATAAAAGCAGAGTTAAAATATCCTTCCAGAAGTTGACTCCTAGTTCAAACAGGTTCTGAAGGGTCACCTATAATTTGCTCAGGAGGATGTTTACTATTTCTTCTGAGATTCAGTTCAGGGGTGTCTACCAAATTACCGGTAACTTGACCAAGGCTAGACATGTCGGTAGGCTGAACGAGATTGTCAGACCGACCGACTCCCTCGGATTGGACCGAGGTGTCAGCTTCCTGTTGTGGAACAGCTTGATCCGGCTGGGTATCAATATTACCCATTAGGTCATGGACAAATCGCCTGAAGACCGGGGTCTCATCTTCTCTGTCAGAATGAATATCATTATTTTCAAATCTGTTGTGTAGATCAAAGCATGAAGCAGTGTTGCTTTCAACCGATTCATCGAAAACAACGTGAATTGTTTCCTCCATGGTTGCAGTTCTATCATTATATACTCTATATGCTTTACTTACTGACGAGTATCCTAGCATAATGCCGGTATCGGTCTTTGCATCAAAAGTAGTGAGTTGAGTTTTACCGTTTATATGAATATAACATTTACAACCGAAAATCCTGAGGTATTTGAGTTTAGGAACTCTGTTAAAATAAACCTCATATGGTGTTTTGTTGTGAAATCTGTTTATTAAAGACCGGTTTTGTGTATGGCATGCAGTGTTGATAGCTTCAGCCCAAAATTTCTGAGCAATGCCGGAGTCGGCTATCATGGACCGTGCAGCTTCCTTGAGAGTCCGGTTTCTTCTCTCGGCCAGGCCATTTTGTTGAGGAGTCCTAGCACTAGACAACTCGTGTCTAATGCCGGATTCATCCAGATATGCAGTTAATGTACTATTAGTAAATTCGGTACCTCGATCACTTCGAATGCTGTTGATGCGAGTTGATTTTTCATTTTGCAACCGCTTGAGAAGTGTGATCAGGTTTGATACAGTTTCACGTTTAGATGGTAGAAATATCACCCATGTATATCTAGAATAATCATCAATAACTACCATGGTGTAAAGCATACCGCCTAGGCTAATGACCTGAATCGGTCCAAATAAATCCATGTGAAGAAGATCTAGGCATCGGCTAGATTGAATATTTCCATTACTCTTGAAAGATGACCTAGTTTGTTTACCCATCTGGCATGCTGAACAGACCTTATCCTGGTTGAATACTATATCAGGAATACCTTCAACTAATTTCTTACCTCGAATGTAGTTTAAGGTTTTCATGTTTAGATGGTTTAGTCTCTTATGCCATAGCCAGGTTTGATCAGTTTTAGCTATCATGCATATAGGATGTTCTACTCTAGTTTTCCAGTCTACCTTATAGATGTTGCCTATCCTATTTCCGGTTAGTAATACAATACCTTGAGAATCCTTAACTAAGCATGCATGTTTAAGAAATTCTACCGTGTATCCGGCATCACACATCTGACTAATGCTAAGTAGATTAAAACGTAAGTTTTCAACTAAGAGTACATTATCAATAGTTAGATTACCATGGACAATCTTACCCTTGCCCACAGTTTTACCCTTTGAGTTGTCACCGAAGGTAATTAGAGCACTGGTTACTGATCTGATGTCGATTAGCAAATTGCTGTTTCCGGTCATGTGCCTGGAGCAACCGCTGTCCAAGAACCATTCGGAATTTCCTAGCCGTTTCTTTGGATCCTGCAAAATGTACATATTTACAACTGTTTGGTACCCACATTTACTTGGGTCCACATGCGATTAGTCCCTTAGGTATCCAAACCTTGATGAACCGAGCAGTTTTCTTTGCTAGGGTTTTAACTGTCCTTTTGGCACTCGGTCTCGTGTATTTCGGTTTTCCTTCAGATAACCTAAATGGAGATGGTCTTTGATTCGGTGATCTATAGTTTGACCTACGTGGCTCAGGAAAATCTTTCTTATATTTGAGGATTTCTGCTTTCCTTTTCTCAAGGTCAAGCCATGAATCGGTTGGACCAACATAATCGTATTTTAGCTTCTCTTCCCTATAATATGCGGTTTCCTCTTCTTCGGCTGTCCAGGTGCTCTTAAGGAATTTTATAAGGGGAAGGTTTCCTTTTGTAAGTCTGGCTTTCTCTAAGGTTTTTCGGTCTTTGGAGCTATTCCCTGTGTATCCTAGACCACGCTTACAACGAGGATGCCTATAGTGTTTATTCATATCCTTTACTATATCGCTAGATCTTTTATATGCGGCCATCGTATATTGAAATCGGGCATTCTCTTCCTCGGTTAGTTCTCTAGTCGATTCACTAGGTTGTTCGATTTTAAGATCTAACTCGGTTTCTAGGGTGTGAGTGTCATCAGGTTGTATGACTTCCGGTTCGGTGATGATGGGTTCCTCTGGTTCTATGGGAATAGGTACTATGGGGTCGGGCTTGATGTTGAGGTGTTTAGGTAACATGGTCAATAGGTTCTTGTATTCTTCTACCATGTCATTTAATGCTTCATATAACTCATCTTTAGTAAATTCATCATAGGGAGAGTCGAATACCTGTTCCTCATTGGCCATGAGGCACGTGAGTTCATCGTCGCTGTCACTGCGAGCCCACAAACTTCCTCCATCGTCGGCTATCAGTGCTTTCGGTACCTCACTTCCCTCACCGGCTTGTTGATAATTGTTTCTGTCATTTTGATATTCCGGTTTCTGGGTATCCCTCCTTGGTTTCCTGCATTCCCACTTAAAATGTCCCATACAGTTACAGTTGTAGCATCTTACATTGGATTTGTCACCATAGTAGTTGTTTGTCGGTTGGCTCCTTTTCATGAACCTCCCAAACTTCTGTGCGAGCATGGCCATGGCGTCCTCAGTAAACCGTTCGGCTGTTCTGATAGGTGCAGGTGCAGGAGCCGGTATCGGTGCAGGAGTGGGTACAGGAGCAGGTACAGTCGGTTCTGTAGATGTGATTAGTGCTCTGGTTGATGTTGAGGCCGAGACTTCCTCTTCGGTTCTAGATTTCATTTCGAACTCATATGCCTTGAGATCTTCGAATACATCGTATAGTTTCATCTTACGTAGGCTCTTTGATTCCCTCATTACCATTGTCTTTATATCCCAGGCGCTTGGAAGAGATCTCAAAGCCTTCATAACTACCTCTTTGTTCTCATACTTTTTGCCCAGAGTTGCTAGTTCATCTAACACACCAGTGAACCGGTCACTGTATTCCTTCATAGTTTCTCCTGGTTTCATTTTGATGCTTTCGAACTTCTGTGTAGCCATCATTATTTTGTTCTCCCTTGTTCTTTCATTTCCTTCAAAGATCTGGATGACCGTGTTCCATGTCTCCTTCGCAGTTTTGCAATCTCTGATCTTGCAGTATGTGTTTCTGTCTACGCTGTTGGAGATCCGGTTTCTTGCATGGTTATCCAGATTGTTTCTTCTCCTATCATCAGCTGTCCATTCTTTTCTGTCTTTATCAATGACTATCGGTCCTTCGGTTAGAACGGATTCCATTTCATCATCCAAGGTGACTAGATGCAGGTGCATGCGTGCCTTCCAGTTGGCAAAGTCATCACCTTCTAGCATTGGAGGCCTATCCTGATACATGTTTGCTTGAGTATTGAAACAACCTGCTCTGATACCAATTGTTAGGATCTAGGTCGCCGCTGGTGAACCGGGGTTGGACCGGTTAGCGGTTCTTACTCGTAGGGTGGTGATTAATCCGGTTAAAGATTAATACCGGGGTTTCAATACTACACAACCTGTCACAAACCCTTGAACTAGGTTCAAGCGCGGAAGAGGTTTGCTTTCAAGTTGAAGCGGTACACGTGTATGATAGGCGGAGTCGGTTTCGGATGATGGAAATTTGGAGATGGTGGGTCGGTTTTGGAAATCTGGATGTTCGGTGTGATTAGTAGAGATTCGGTTTGGAGCGGTATGGTTAAGTTAGTCGGTTATGTAATAAAGCCAACATAAAGTAAATAACACAAAAGATTTTATGGATGTTCGGAGATAAAACTCCTACGTCACCCCTTCCTCTCGAAACCGCGAGAAGGATATTCACTAAGGAATACAAGTACAATCCGATCGAGACTTATTCTCTGCTCGATAACACTCTTACAATTTACACCGAAATTGTAGCACACACACTTAGAATTTAGCACATAGGCTTTCTTAGAATACCACACTGTTATCACTTGTAGTAAATGCTCTTAGCTCTTGTTATCCCAATGTTTGTCCCGCATTTACTCTTCTGCAACTGCCTCCTTTTATAGGTGAAATATGCCAACGGTCATATTTCAAAGCCTTGAATCTGATTGGATGATCAGAGATGCAGTGATTCAGTGTCTCAGACCTGTCGGTCGTCTCCTCAGACCTGACGGTCAATCTCAGACCTGGTATCCTGTTTCAGACCTGCCGGTCTGTAAAGCAAACCTGCTGGGTTATGTCTTTTACTCAATGTAGGCACTGTCTGTTTGGACAGTTGTCTGTACTTTGAAGATTTCCTTTCTGGCTTATCCCGAAGTAGAAGGATCCGGTAGTACTGTTTTCTGCAGCCTACAGTCTTTCCTCAGACTTGCATGGATATGGAAGTATTCAGTCTGTTCCTTTGGTATCATTCTCAACAGATACCTAAAGTGTCTTCTTGTACTAGTCGGCCACTTGACTTGGCCGAATATCTTTTGGTAGTGAAGTAACCGGATTTCTTCCGGTTATACTTGTCTTGTGGATTGATCGGCTGTTTGATGGTTCCGGTTTTGAGCTTTGGCCGATCCTTCCTTTATTTGGTCATGCTCCGAATACTCTTGATCGGTATGGTAACTTAACCGGTTCGGTTTCTTCAGTTGGTTCTCTTATTCATCCGGTCCGGTTCCTTGTTCCTGCATGGGAAGTTTGTTTAAGTTAGGTTTATTTGAACCGGTATGAATTTATCTAACAAATACTTAATTACAATCAGGGTTTAAACAGTATCGTGTACGAACGATCTCACGTACATATACACAGAAATGGATTATGATACCTAACTAAAATTACGGCTTTTAGTGGAATCGTGTATAAACAATCTAACGCACCTATAAACAAATAGGGATTAGATACGTAACTACAATCGGGGTTTTCAAACGGGATCGTATATGAACGATCTATCATACCTATCAACATATAGGGTTTGGATACCTAATAACAACTAAGGTTTAAACGGGATCGTGTACGAACGATCTCACATACTTATGAACATATAGAGTTTGGGATACCTAATTACAATTAGGGTTTAAACATGATTGTGTATGAACGATCTCATATACCTATCAATAAATAGACTTGGGATACCTAACTACAATTAGTTTTAAACGGGATCATGTACGAAGACCTCACGTACCTATCAACATATAGGGTTTAGGATACTTAACTACAATTAGGGATTTAAGAGGAATCGTGTATAAATGATTTATCACATCTATTAACAGATAGGGTTTAGATACCTAACTACAATTCGGATTTTCAAACGGGATCATGTGCAAATGATCTCACGTACCTATCGACATATAGGGTTTGGGATACCTAATAAAAATTAAGGTTTAAATGGGATCGTGTACAAACGACCTCATGTACACCTATCACCAAATAGAGTTTGGGATACCTAATTACAATTAGGGTTTAAACGAGATTGTGTTTTAAAGACCTCACATTCCTATCAACAAAAAGAGTTTGGGATACCTAATTACAATTAGGGTTTAAATGGGATCATATACGAACTATCTCACATACCTATCAATGGATAGGGTTTGGGATACCTAACTATAATTAGGGTTTGGGAGACTCAATTTTGATTATTTTACTTTTGTAGTATCGATTTAGGCTCTTTGCCTTTTAAAGTAATATTTCAACAAAATATTTGTTTCCCTTTCTTTTTCAAAGTGTCCTTCGCAACTAGTTGAAATCCGTCAGTCGGTGTTTCAAACTTTATTTATGGATAGATGACTCATGTTTTTGGATAAAGGAACATTTTTTGTTCCCCTAGTTCCTATACATATTTTTCTTTTTTTTCGAGATTAGAATGAACCTTGATCCTTCTAAATTAATCATAACGTTTTTCTATTCGAAACGTATTCGGGGATAGACTTTGAATATTTTTTCTATCGTTTGTGATGATTTTTTTCATCAAGGAATAATTTTATTTTCCCCCAACTTTCGAGATATCAGTTATAATCTCGTGTACAAACAATTATAGATAATCATAATCAATTATCGATTTGACGTTTTGATAAAGGAGTGCAACTTATTTTTGGTTGCTCGGCCCTGAATCACATTTATTGAAAGTCTACTTATCGCAAAAACACATTTTTTAGAGAGGCTTGTCAACTTTCTACTTTTGTTTTTATTTTCCATTTATCTCTTTTTTGTATTTTGTTGACTCGTAGGTATATCTGGTAGAATCGGAACATCTTTTCCATTGCCATAGCAATTAAGACTAAATTCTGAGTTAGCAACGGATGGTGATTTCAATACCTCAATCAATTGAGTTCTATTCTTTTTTTATTTCCGGGGTATATCTGGTAGAATTAGTACATTCCGCTTTTACCGTAGCAGTCATGACTAGAGTCTGAGTGAACACGAAAGGTGATTTCAATACCTCAACCAACACAAACATTTTTCAATTCTTTTAGAGATTTTCGGGGTTTATTTTGGTTCTCTTTTTGGCATTTTCATTTTTTTGGTTTTTTCTTCCAAAAGCTTTGAGTTTCAAACCTCCGTTCTTTTATAAAAGTAACGATGATGTGTTCTTTCTCAATTTGGGCTATAGGCCTCGCTTTTATGGGGTTTATTCCAGTTTTTTCTTCAAAAACCTTTGATGGAGGGTTACTCTTAAGATAATTGCATACAAATGAAAAAGGGATTATGACCAATATCTCTTGAATTGGGATTATTGTGAAATTCTCGTTCGATTTATGAGAATATAAATCGAATGGAAATGATGTTCTTATCTTTGACCCAATTTATTTCCTAAAATCCACCACATCGATTATAGGATGAGAGATCAAGGTTTTTTTTACTTTCTCAAAAGATTTTCACTTTCTGTTGAGGAAGGGACATGAGGTTTTATATATTTATATGAGACCGAGACTGCAAACATGCATGTTTCTTACATATCTTCTTTCCTTTTTTATTCACTAAGAAGAATCAGGTATCCTTAGTTCGGACATGGGTCATATGTCCATGTTGCAAGTTATTAAAAACTTGGAATTGGATTATGTTGAGATAAGATTATTTCAAGGTCAAACTTTAAATCGTTCTGTGTGTAGCTTGATATTATACAAAATATGTTTTAAGTGCATCTAGATTGCTTGTGCAATGAACTCTTCACCTTCTAGGTTAGATATGCAGACATCTCCACCAGAGAGGATTTTCTTAACTAGGAAGGGTCTTTCTTATTGAGATCAAAACTTGCCCTAAGGTTTAGGATTTCTTAAGTACGTTTGAGAATTAGATCACCTTCTTTGAGGTTTCTAGGTTTCTAGGTTTTACCTTCCTATTGAAGGTGTCTGACATACATTTTTAATAGGCTTGAGTTTTACACAAAAGTTTAACCTCTTCTTCTCCATTAACGTTAGTTGGTCAAATCAAGATTTGAGTTAGCCTTCTTCAATAACGTGGCTTTCTAAGAGAATTCTTAGTGTTGGAATCTCGATTTTGATAGGTTGTACATCCTCCATGTCGTAAACTAGAGAGTAGGGAATTTCATTTGTCGAGGTTTGAGCGGTTGTACGATAGCCCCATAATGCGTATGACAACTTAATATGTCAGTCCTTATACGTGCTAGTTATCTTCTTTATAATTCTAATCACGTTTTTGTTTGCCGCTTCGACCACTCCATTGGTTTGGTGTTTATAGGCCGATGATTTGTGTAAGCACTAAAAATTTACACACTTGTTTATAAAATTAAAATACATATTTTGATTTATTTTTGAGTAAATAAAATCAAAATAATTAACCCTATGGAAAAAAAACCATTTAAAAACAATTAATTAGGCTAATTATTATAATAATTAAAGCCTAATTAATTAAGGAAGATGGTCAAAATAATAAAAATAAAATTATTTGGGATAAAATTTGTACTCATTTATCTTAAGATAATTTTAGAAAAAAAAAATCAAGAATTAAAATAAATAATTTTGAATGAAATGAGGTACCAATTTCATCCCCAAAGTTATTTATTTAACCCTAAAGATATACAAAAAAAATAAAAAAAATATTTGGTAAAATATTGGCCATATTATTTTAATGTTTTGTGTATTTAAAAAAATTAAAAATAAAGTCAAAAAATCAATTTCAAACAAACCCTTAAGATTTAAAATAAAAATAAATCAGTAATCGGGTGTATCCGAAATTCTACTAAATAGCTACAACCGAAACCATAGCCATTAGATGATCGCTGGATTGTTATCCAATGACTTAGGCGCGCCCGTGTAGCACATTGCAGCGAAAGGAGCGCGCGCCCAAGCTGTAGGGGATCACCTAACGGGGACGTTAGCTCCTTCCATCTATAATAGCTGTCAGAATGCCTCCCTAATGTTGGATGCCCACAAAACGACATTGTTTTGATTTTCTCTGATCTTCTTATTCATCGCGGCGCCGAGTAGATAATGATGAAGATTCGTTTTTATTTTACTAACTTGGAACTCATCCGTTAGTCAACCATTTTGACTGATTTAAAGCTTAAAATGATCACACTACATAGTGATCATTTCTCCCTATCAAAATAGGGATGATTCATCCCTATTCCAACGACTTAAGCCAAGAACAACCAACAACCATTTATGACTTTTTGATTCAAACCACTTGAAGCCTCC
Organism: Impatiens glandulifera; assembly: GCF_907164915.1. Lineage (NCBI taxonomy): Eukaryota > Viridiplantae > Streptophyta > Magnoliopsida > Ericales > Balsaminaceae > Impatiens > Impatiens glandulifera. Next base: position 120,506,944 of record NC_061862.1, on the reverse strand, counting down.
ACCAACTCATAACAACTATAAATATAGACCCCTATGTCATTCCTAGACGAAGGAATCAACTCTCCCTCTTCAAATCAAAGAAAATCAATTTTTTTCCATTAAAGCTTGAAGCTTTTGGATTTTTCAAATTTTCTATTTGAGGCCTTAAAACTTGGATCTTAGCATCCCAAAAGCTTCCATAAGGATCAAGGAGTGTTCTCCAATCCTTGATAAGGTTCCGATCACCCTCTAATTCATATTCACAGTTTGAAATTGAAATTTTTGTATTTTAAATTGCATAAGCTTCTATACTTGCTGTTTATGGTGTTTTATGGATGAAAACTGATTCTAGGATCATTAAGAAACTATCTGGATAAAATATAACTAATCAATCGATCTAAATAACAAAAAGAACGATTTTGTTGTTATTCGGTTAATTTTGTTGAATCACAACACATAAAGCTTCCTAATATCATTGTAATGATGTTGGAAAACTGTTTGGATCATGTTTGATCCATCCTGGTCATGTTTGATCAATATCCTAATTATAAAAAATAATTGAAAATTTTGAGTTCATGAATTAGTCAAAACGACCCACTAGTGTTATTGTTTTGGTATCAATCAAGTATATGTAGTATAAGAAAAATATTGGATATCTCATTACATTTCAAAACATCTTTAAAATCAGAAATCCGATTTTTTATCACAAACTGTTTTGAACAAATTGATCATCATTCAGGTTGATTAATACCTTGATATAATGATCAACATGTTTCTAGAAGCATGGTGAAACCACCATAACCCTTGGATCAAAGAATCCAAGCTAAAAAAATGAATTAAAAAAATGAACTTTTGATATTATTGAGGTCCGAGGCTTGTTAGCCTAGGATAGAGAGATCCGACCGAGGATCCTCGGTTCGGTCCGAAACTTATGATTGAGAAATTCGAACCTAGGTTCAAGACTTAGGATCGAGAATTTTAACAAGACCTAAAGGTCTAACCGATGTTCTTGAGCTAGGACCGAACGGTCTGATCGATGTTCTTGTGCTAGGACTGAGAAATCTGGTCGATGATTTTAACCTAGGACCAAGGATTTCAAACTCGGGACTATGACTCCCGAACCTTTGGACCAAGAGGTCTAACTTTGGAATTGAGAATCCCCAACTGGAGATTAAGAGCTCCCAAACCCGGAACCGAGGGACTTAGCCTAGAGCTAGCCTAGGACTGAGAGGTTTATACACCTCGATCGAGGGACTTAGCCCAAAGTTAGCCCAGGAAAAATAGGTTTATACACCTAGACTAGTAAGATCAGCCAATGATCGAGATCCCTTAGGACTTAGACCGAGGGACTTCGACAATCAGACCGAAGATCCCAAACCTCGACCGAGAGGCTCCTCGACCTAGACCAAGGATCTATTGACCTCAACCGATAAAAATGAACCATAGGGTTAGGAATCCGGTCCTAAGGTCTATTTGGTTTCATTTTTCAAAACTCAAAATTATTTTTGTAATTTTGGACCCCTAAACCATTTTCTAAAAATCCTAAAAAATTTGAAAATGATTTTAAAATATCTGTGGGATATTTCCATAAAATAATATTTTGACTAAGGCTTGTTTGGTGTTTATTTTTAAACCCTAACATCCTTAAAATGACTAATTTTCTTCAGGTATAATTCTCCCTAGTTATCATCAACAACAAGTATCAGCATTTTAAATATTGTTGTTTCACTATTTTAAATAACGCTAAAACCTAAGGTTAGTTAGTTTTTTATAATATTAAGAAACTAGAACATTAAGATTAGCCACTCCCAAACCCTATGCGATACATCTTCCCTGCGAACAAGACAGTCATGGCTCTTCCAACAAAATTTAAATAATACGCCACATGGTCGCGGGCATAGTTTCTAAACTTGGTTCGTGGCAAGACTAGAGGCAAACCAACCTTGAGGCTTAAAAAATGCATTGTACTGGTCATTATCTTACTAGAGGACAAGATCCCACATCGGTTATTCGAGTAAACATTTTTCGCTTTATAGGTTTCATCCTACCACTAATTGACAATTACATGTACAAATCTAGTTTGGCTTATACATGGCTTAGGATTAAATTTTACTATTTTATAAATAATTTAAATTAATTAATTTTGTATGTGTAATTTTTTTAATTTATAACTATTAATTATTATTTTTTAATTAATTTTATATTTAAATATATAAAATTTTAAAATTAACTAGGTATAAAATACTTAATTATATTTTTAAAATTAGCTAAGTATAAAATATTTAATTATATATATAAATAATAATTAACTATTATTTTTTCAAATTAAACTCTAAATTTTATGAATTTATAATGAACCACGATTTTACGTAAATTCTCGATTTTCACAGCCTTGTATAAGATTATGTTAGATAGTTTTTTTTATTATTCTAAAGAACTATAACATTAAAATTAGTTATGCCTAAGCCTATGCCTTCAGATTAGTCACGCACATGCCCTATGCTATATGTTTGTCCACTCCCTAGGTATTATGATATATTTTTGAAAATTCACAAGAACTACAATATTATATAATGTTTAACCACTTCCCTCACCCATGCAATTTCTTCACCCTCTTTACACGGAAAACTGTTTTCAATGATAATCTAAGTTCGCAAGTACCATACTAACGAACGTCTATAACAACTACCATTTTCAAAACACAAACCACTAAAAAACAAAATCAAATTAATACAATAAATTAAAATAAGAACTACCATACATTGAAACATTTTGTAACTAGTCAAACTCGACCTATTTAGGGTTTGAAACAGTAGAATAACAAAAAAAGAACAACTAATTTTACATTTTCTTCATAAAATAAAAAATAGCGTAAACATCGGAAAAACAATGCTTTAACTTTTGCAAAACACGGCTTGTATCTAGTCCACCAACTTTCCTGCAATACAATTGCTTCGATTTGCACCGAAAATTTTAGATATCACTTTTGTGTTAAACAAAAATAACACCAAAAATAGATTATTAATGTATTATTGGATTAATCACTACGTACTATAAGTCATTTAACTAAACTTATTTTACGACATGAATTAAACAGTCGCACAATCATTAAACAAATATAATCTCAAGGTCACCAATCCTATAACGTTCAAAATGATGAACAAATAAAGTAAAAATTAGTAGTGTTGCGATTGAATAAGTAATGTTGTGGTCGATGTGGTCCTATAAGATTTACTATTAAAATAAATTATTCAAAAAATAGAGATAAATATTACAAATTAAACTTAATAATATTTTTAATAACATTTTATATTCCTTACGATCTAACCAATTTTAAATTGAAAATTTATTCGCAAAATTTTTAACAATCATATTTCCCAATATTGATCTTATTCATATCAAGTAAAACTTTGGATCACTATAAAAGAAATGATAATAATGGCATTATCCTAGGAAAAAATATTATTATATTTGTTAATATATATATATTTAAAAAATATCCAAATAAATTTATTAAAAAGTAAAATTTCAAAAGAAAGAGACTCTCTTGCAAAAGAAGAAACCTATCAACACAATTTTGTGATGCTTTAAAAAGTTCTTAAGAATAATTTTATTCATTTTTTTTAATAAAGCTGAAAGTCTTGATAGTTATATATGTTTCATTATTCTATTTTATTCATTTGAATCTGATTGAAGAGACTATGTCAAAATTGGAAGAATCGAGTTAATTTGGTTTACGGTTATTTGAAAAAAGTATATATATAATAAAACTTTATTTAACATAACATAGATTATTTGCTCATATTATGTTTAATTATTAATATATATATATATATATATATATATATTTAAATAAAAATAAAATAATTTAATATTTTTATTAAAGATTTAAATAAATTTATTTATATAAATTTTATTTTAGAAACACAAATAACCCCACGTACAACAAGCTCATGTACATTTAACACTTTTTTTTAAGTACATATTATAAGATCGGATCTTGTCCACGTGATAACAATATATTATTATAACTTATTCTGACCAGAGTGTTTTGTATGATAAATAAAAATAGACTATAATGAGAAAACATATTATAAGTATAATGATATTTTTTTACTGCAAAAAATTGAAGATATTCACCCTAAACTATTGCAAAGTTTCTTGAGAACGGAATGTAGAGGAGGTTTCCTTCTATTATTTTCCATAATCAAATTACTTTTTTTATTTATTAATATTATTCTTATTAAAATGTTTAGTCTATTAACTTTTGAAATATTTATAGGGTTGAGAGAATTTGGGAAGATAATGAGATAGGAATAAAGTGATATTACCTCATTAGTTGAAAAAGAGAAAAAAAATGAAAGAAGGATATAAGAAAAAAAAAAATTTTTTTTTTAGCCAATCAGATTACGTCACGTTATTCTTTTAGTAGGTTTTATTAAATCTATGATATTATCCCTACAACCGATTAAAAATAATATTTTTTTTATCAGTTTAACCAATAAACATAATAAAAAATTAATTAATTGTATTAATTTATATTATAAAAAAAAATGTGAGACAATATTATATCTTACTCAAGTTTGTTTTCCATTGCACACATATAATCCTAAATTAAATTGAAAATCATGATTAAAAATCTTCATAAATTAATATATATATATATATATATTAATATATACAAAATTATATATTTATTTATATATATTTAAAGAAAAATGTCAAAATATATTACTATTACTATTAAGAATATAATGAATCAATATTATTATTATAATTATTATTCTTACTAAAATCACTTGAGATATTTTATGAAAAGGTTATTATAATATTTCGAAGTCAAATAGGTAATTTCAAAATTAGAATAATTTCAAATGATAACTATTTGAAAGAGAAATAAGCTTAAATTCATTTTTTATAATGTAATGATTCAAACATCCTTATCACAATTTAAAATATCTATCTAATAAGCTTTGTATAATTTGTGAGATGTGAAGGTTTAATATTTAAAAGGCAAAAAAAAAATATTATTTCATACATGAAAATGAAACATGATTTCAAGAGATTAAGTGTTCAATAAATGAAACAAGCAATTAATATTTAATACGCCGACAAATAGCATTGATTCTTTCAATATTATTGAAATATTGCCTAAATGTATCAGTTTGAAATGCATTCGATTGGACTTGTTGAACTCTTCTCTCCAAAATGCGGATCTGTTCCGCTTCAACATACACGAACCATGAGATCTTTTATAGAACTCACATCTTGAAATAAAATTATATTTTCTTTCCTTAGTTCTTGCATTTCTAGATAAGATTGCATTTAGTCATTAATCTTTTTCAACTTATTAAGAAGTTTATTGTTTTGGTCTTGCATGGTGTTGATGGTCGATGATGTATCATCGATTATCTTTATTTTCAGTTTGGCTTTCTTCACTCCAATAGGTCTCTATAATGGAGAATCACCAACAACCTTATCCGAGTCGTCCAAGTTTAAAGAAAATGAAGAAATATATGTGGTTTCTTGTGTCATTGACTCGGGAGTTGGGTTTTCTGACTCCGATGAGGGATAGTGACTAAATTATTGTTTTTTTTGGCCTTCCTATTACCATCTTTAAATTTCTCAAAATTTTAATAATATTCCAAACATGATCGTATTTCCATCGGGACTTGAGTTTAGGATCTTGTGTAAACAATATTTTTTCTCTATGCATTTACAAGTTATTAAAAGATTAATCATATTAAATATAAATAATAAAGTGAGAAGAAACACTATATATATTATATAAATTTGTGGATACTTACTATATCTTCATTTGAAGCAACTCTTTGATGCATATATTTTACTACTTTTATGCATACATGTAGTCTTTTAGTTGCTTTCTCGATTGTTTGAATTCGTACTTGCATAGATCTTCTGGTGTGAACTTCCCAATGCTCAAGTTTTTCTTCATTGAATGATTGTTCTATACGTGACCAAAATCGATAATATGATTGATACACCCCAAGAATTGGGCCTTGAGAAATTTCCATATAAACCCGACATAAAAGAATATCTTCATTGTGGTTATGAAGCTGATCGGATCGGCATTCTTACAATAAGTTAGATATGATAGAGATATATTATAGATAATAAAGGATATTGTAAATATTATTACAACATCATATCTTATTTTATAGTGAAAAATCTTTCACTTTCACACCTCTCAATTTTCTAAATTGAAATGACCATTCACTACAAAGATTCTCACAACTCTCAATTTTCTGAATTGAAATAATCACTCACTATAAATATTATTGATCTCTCAATTTTTTGAATTGAAATGACCATTCACTACAAAGATTCTCACACCTCTCAATTTTTTGAATTTAAATGACCATTCACTACAAAGATTCTCACACCTCTCAATTTTCTGAATTGAAATGACCATTCACTACAAAGATTCTCATACCTCTCAATTTTTTGAATTAAAATAATCACTCACTACAAATATTCTCTAACCTCTTAATTTTATGAATTGAAATGACCATTCACTATAAAGATTTTCACATATCTCAATTTTTTGAATTGAAATAACTATTCAATACAAAGATTCTCATACCTCTCAATTTTCTAAATTGAAATGATCATTCACTTCAAAGATTCTTGCACCTCTTAATTTTTGAAATTAAATGACCATTCACTATAAATATTCTCACACCTCTCAATTTTCTGAATTTAAATGACCATTCACTATAAATACTAGGAAAATTTTTGTGCGATGCACACGATAAGGATAAAAATAAAATAAATTATAATAATATTTATTCAATGTTTAAAATTATTAAAATAAAAAATATAACGCTCTTATTTCACATTTTATTCACTTCGATAAAACAACTTATTTTCTCACATGTTTCATCACATATTTTTTCGAATGAATCTCTCATTTCGTGACTTTACACTTTCACTTTGTCAATCAAATATTTGATTCATATTTTTTTAATAATTAGCATCGTGACCTCACACTTTGGTCAATTTAATATTTGATTCATATTTATTTAACCACTTTCAAATGATACCGGTCTATTATCCCTCGACAAACCACATCTCAATCACATTTGGTTAAAGGTTGTACTTTGTCAATCAAATATTTGATTCATATTTTGTAATAATTAGCATCGTGACCTCACACTTTGGTCAATTTAATATTTGATTCATATTTCTTTAACCATTTTCAAATGATACCGGTCTATTATCCCTCGATAAACCACATTTCAATCACATTTGGTTAAAGGTTGTACTTGTTTTGTTAGGTTGCAAGTTCGAAACCTACAAATAACATTTTTAAATTTATTTTTAACCGTTTTAAGTTTATGGGCGGGTCAAACCACAATCCGACCCAAGTATCCATTTACTCTCACATAAATATCCAAATTAACCACAACTCTCGACCCGGCAATCCGGACACTTTAAAAATTAAGCATCATTATATATATATATAGATTAGTTAGTTCAAAATTTGAACTTTTATTGTTAAAATTTGGTGTTGATTCTTAAATATAAAGTGTTGTTAGCCTAGTTGGTTAAAGAGTTGTACTTTTTTTGTTAGGTTGCAAGTTCGAAACCTATAAATAACATTTTTAAATTTATTTTTAACCGTTTTAAGTTTATGGGCGGGTTAACCCACAATCCGACCCAAGTATCCATTTACTCTCACATAAATATCCAAATTAACCACAGCTTTCGATCCGGCAATCCGGACACTTTAAAAATTAAGCATCATTATATATATATATATATGTATATATTAGTTAGTTAAAAATTTGAACTTTTATTTTTAAAATATCTCGCGTTCATCAAATTTAGTGTTGAATCCTATATATAAAGTGTTGTTAGCCTAGTTGGTTAAAGGGTTGTATTTGTTATGTTATGTTAGGTTGCAAGTTTGAAACCTACAAATAACATTTTTAAATTTATTTTTAACCGGTTTAAGTTTATGGGCGGGTCAACCCACAATCCGACCCAAGTATCTATTTACTCTTACATAAATATTCAAATTAACCACAACTCTCGACCCGACAATCCGGACACTTTAAAAATTAAGCATCATTATATATATAGATTCTCACACCTCTCAATTTTCTAAATTGCAATGATCATTCACTACAAAGATTCTCAAACCTCTCAATTTTATGAATTGAAATAATCATACGCTATAAAATTTCTCACATCTCTTAATTCTCTGAATTGTAATGACCATTCACTGCAAAGATTCTCACACCTTTCAAATGCACTACTATAAATACATATCTTATGTTCATGATATCACACTCAAACTATTTATACATTTTAATCTCTCTAAAATAAATTTTGAATTTGGCAATTCATCTTCCTTTTCTGATGATGATGATTATAATATGTTAATTACAAATACTCTTAAAAGAACAATAAGTGATATGTCATGTTATTGCTAATAACAACATTATCATCAACAACTTCACCAACATAAAAACCACCAAGCCTCGCATCTGGTTCTGTTCATGGTCATATATTTATCAACAGTGATCGGGAGGCTGCTTATATTAGATTGTACGCTGAATATTTCTCAGATAATCCATTATACAATGAGGACATGTTTTGTAGAAGATACTGAATGTCTCGATCGTTGTTCCTTCGGATTGTTGATACAATTAAAGATCAGGATCACTACTTTCAACAACAAGCGAATCTGCTGGCATACTTGGATTATCTTCAATATAAAAATTGATTGTTTTATTTCGTAAGTTGGCATATGGTGTCCCAGTAGATGCTACTGACGAGTATATTAAAATTGGGGAGTCTACGACTATTGAAGGCATGAAAATGTTTTGTCGAGCTATAGTTGAGGTATTTAGTGAACGATATTTGAGGAGACCCACTACTAATGATATTTCTAGAATTCTTTATATTGGTTAGAAACATAGTTTTCCTAGAATGTTAAGGTGTTTAGATTGTATGCATCGGAGATGGAAAAATTGTCCTACAGCGTGGTCGGGGCAATATACAAGCCGTAGTGGGAAAGCCTACCATTATTCTTGAAGTCTTAGTATATTATGATCTTTGGATATGTCATGCTTATTTCAGCTTGCCCGTCTCCAACAATGATATCAATGAATTAGAGTCATCACATCCTTTCTCGGATCCAACTCAAGGTATCGCACCTCCAACACATTATGTAATTCAAGGAAAAGAATAAAACATGTGTTATTATTTAGCTGATAACATATATCCAAAATGGTCTACCATTGTGTAAATAATTCATGAGCCACGTGGTCAGAAAAAAAATTTCGCAATGAACCAAGAAGCTTGTAGAAAAGATGTTGAACGTGTATTCAGAGTTCTTCAAGCACGTTTTGACATTATAGTATGACCAATGTGTTATTGGAAAAAGAGGTGCTTCATGATATAATAACTACATGCATAATTTTGCATAACATGATTGTGGAGGATGAACGTGATTTAAGTGTACCAATTGAGATTGAGTTGGAAACACTACCATCGGAGGTTAAAAATACTCGATTTGAAGAATTCATATCTCGATATAAAAAATTAGAAATAAAGATGATCATAATGTACTTCGAAATGCATTGATTGATCATTTGTGAGAGGAACACACCAATTCCCACATTTGAAAATTTATCTCTTTTTTTTATACGAATAATTTTTTATTTCAATCTCAGATGTATATTTTTTAGTTTGTTAATGTAAGTTTTGAATTTTTAATAAATTTTTTTAATTAATTTACAATTAAATTTAAATTAATAGGGTGATATTAAAATATTGTGTTGTAATTTAAAACATTGTAAAAATATTGGGTGATATTAAAAATTTATAAAAGTTGATGTAAATAAGATTATTATAAAAAAAAAAATATTGGTTTGAGAATGAATTTTTTCGGTTGGAAAAAATTACTATTTGACATGACATTTATACCTAAATAAATTTAAAAATAAATTTTTGATTGGAAATGGTTTTACATTAAATAATCCTCAAATAATATTTTTCAAAACAAACCAAGTACCCTAAGAGATTGGTAACCAAGGTTTTAAAATACGCGGTCGGACCGCCGGTCCAACCGGTCCGATCGCGAAACGGTTGTGAGAACGGTCCGGTTTTTGACTTTAATGCGGTCACCTTTCGAACCGGGCAAAATCCGGTCCAACCGGACGGTTCAACCGAAAAAACAAACCGGAAATATCTGGTCCGAAAGGTCAATAGTAAAACTCTGGACATTTCTTCTTTATCTGATCTACCTCTTCTTCTCTCTTCTATATCTACTTTATCAACCTAAACCCAGTGATAATCGACCCTTCAAAAAGCTCTTAGCTGGATCTATCTCTTCTTCTCTCTCTACTAGATCTACTTTATCAACTCAAACCAAACCCAGTGATTATCGGCCCTTCAAGAAGCTCTCAGTTGGATCTATCTCTTCTTCTCTCTCTACTAGATCTAGTTTATCAACCCAAACCCAGTGATCACCGGCCTTTCATGAAGGAGACATCAGTGTGGGAGATGTAACACCACCAATAAAGTAGCAAGTCATCGAAGACATATGCTACATTCGATGAAATCTTGAAGGAGCTGCTTCACCTTTCGAATTCTGGTGGACCCACCGACAAGAAAAACTTAAATTTAATGAATTTAAAATTCGGTCCAACCAGTGGTTGAACCGGTTGGACTAGTTAAACCGGAGTTCGCCCAGAAAACTGGGTCGGTAATCGGAACGGTTTTCAAAACCTTGTTGGTAACTAAGTGATTTTTTTTAATATACTTATTAATAATATTATTTTATTGAAGTATTAATTTAATAAAATAATATTTAAAAAAATCTTTTAATCATATATATTATAAAAAATTTAATAACATTTTTTGGTTAACTCGCCCTCTAGTGTATACCCTCAACCAATTCAATATTTTGATAAATAATAAATTGTTTATATAAGTTTCAATCAAATCCCTTTACAAAACATATTCAAATCAAATTAATAAAGAGGGAGGATGGTTGACGAATAGGATCAATGTGGTCACGTCTCTACATGATTGGTCTGACCCTTTACTTTAATCATTCATTTTTGTCCCGTATTTATGGACCAGCAGAGACGAGAGACTTCATAAACAGAAGAAGAAAAAGAGAAGAGGGGAGATTCATGGAAGATCTCGATTACTTGCTGGTTCCTTTAGGGCTAGCGCTGTTTATTGTATATAATGCTTGGCTTCTCGTCACCATAATACGAAATCCTAAGCGAACTGTTATTGGCCTTAATGCTGAAAGCCGTCGCGAATGGGCATTCTCCATGATGGCTGTTAGTTTGTATTTCTTTTTGTCTCTGTTACATACTTTGAAAATTACCCATTAACTTTTTCTGTATCTTTCCCTATTTAGTACACAAGGTGTTTGATATAATGCATCTTTGAGATATAAAATGGAATTTGTTAATTTCAGGATCCTCTGAAGAATGGGGTTTTGATAGTTCAAACTATTCGCAACAATATAATGGCATCTTCTCTTATGGCAACAGCAGCAATCACACTTTGTTCACTGATCAGTGTTCAAGTTAGTAGTAAATCAGGTTTATCAAGTTTGTCAACAGAAATGGAGAAAGGGTACAAAAATTTTGCAGCTTCTTCTTCAGTCAAGTACCTAGCTATCTTGCTTTGTTTTTTATTGGCTTTTCTTTGTAATGTGCAATCAGTTAGATATTATGCCCATGTTAGCTTCTTGGCTACTTTGCCCACATCAAAAGGTACAAGGGAATCAATTGAATATGTTGCATCTAACTTGAATCGTGGTGCCTACTTTTGGTCACTTGGTTTAAGAGCATTCTACTTGTCGTTTCCTCTATTCCTTTGGGTATTTGGTGCTATACCCATGTTTGTAGGGTGTTGTGTTATGTCGTTTGTTCTTTATTTCTTGGATACAACTTTCAGATGCAATATGGATCTTCATAACAAATCCATGTATGATGAAAGTAAAGCTAATGATGTGGAGGGTGCTCACCATTCAGTGTAAGTTCTTCATTAGCCTTAGATAAGCCATTTTCTGATGTGTTTTTATTTGATCATTTGTTAATTTTGAGTGAAGAAGTAGTTTTTCCTTTTAAACGGATCAATTCAGAGTAGTTGAAGTAGTAAGATTGTTAAATATTTTAGGGAAACCTCTCCTCTCCTCCCAAAAAAATACGCTATGAGGAATGATTGTGTGACTGAATATTTGTAATTTCAGGCAAACAGAACAATTTGAAGATTTAAATATCAGGTTCCCCTTACTAAACGGTCAGACCCAAGTTCAACCTTCTGTTTTTTCTTGATGAATTTCCATTGTGAGCAGCGTGTACCAACCAGACATGGTGAATAAACCAGATACATGGTAGTGTATCCTTGGTGGTTAGACATATTCCGAATTTCTATGGATGCATTTCAGTGCTCATCGTCCAAGTTATTTAGAAAAGTAGTAAGAAGAAGACTTACTTTGGTCAATCTTTGCATCTTTCCATTGTTCTAATGTATAGTAGTTGTTTTCATCACTGTCATTGTAACTTTCTTTTTTTCTTGGCTAATAACACATAATTTTGTATCCAATTCATCTCATTTATTTGAGTAAATTGGTTGTGGATGTGGATCGTCCATCTTTGCACATTTTATTTTGTTCATTCCTTGAGCTTGTTAACTCTATCATCAAGGTGTATATTAATTATTATTAATAATTTGGGAATCATAAAGAGTTGGTTATTTTTTGTACGCTGAAATATTAGGACATGATGACATTGAGAAAAGATTGCATTGAAAGATGAAGACATTATGACCTTGGGAAATGATAATGTGTTGTTAGTTCTTTTAGAGTCTGTTTCTATAATTGAAATTGGAATTAAAAAGTTTAATTTTAAGTTCAATGTTTGTTATACCATTTAATATTAAGAATTATAGTTGTAATTCCATTTGAATCTAAATCAATGTAACTCTTAGTTCTATTTTTTTTAGATCGGTATACAATTTCAATTTTATTATTTATAGTTTTTAAATAAAATATTTTATTACTTTATCATTTTAATGTATCGAACACATATTTATATATATATATATATATATATATATTTATTTATTGGGAACTAAAACTTAGACAAAAAAAAAAAAAATATCATTTGAACTAAACTGATAAGTTATATTGAACTCATATATTAATAACATGAATAAAATTTATTTAGTTAATTATTATTATTATTATTATTATTATTATTTTCATCATTGTAATTGAATTACACTTTTATAGTTCTGGACATAATAATTGAATTATAATTAATGTCAATTATTTTGAAATTAAAATTATATTAATAATTCCAATTATAATTCCTTTCATCCAAAGATGTTTTTTTATAACAACTCTAGTATACACTTGTGTTCAAGATCTCTCATTTACATCTTTATAGGACCATTTTATGTTATCAATATATCAACAAAAAGAGTAACTATTATATCTAGTGTTTCAATCTAACAAAGTAGGATCAATATACAAGAAATATCGAGTGGAGAAAAAATGTATTATTCCTTAGTTCAATTTCTTTATTATACGAACTTACTAATTAATCACGGTTAGTTTAATGTTATCTATACATGTAGTGCATTTATTCAATAAATCATCGCCACCTGTAAAAAAAAATTAACAAATATGAAAGATAATATTTAATTTTTGTGTATAGGTATCATTTTATAAGTGAAATACAGACCAACACTGTTTGTATGGATAACATCGAAATAACCATTAACCACCAAGATACCCTTAACTAAATGGGCTTAAGTGAAGCCCGGACCTCTCTCTATATAAGCATTGACTATGGATGAATTGTACTTTTGGAGACATTAGAGAGAACATGTGAGAGGTGGATAGATAATTGTTATATTTTTAGGTTTGTTTATAGGACTTGAGTGTTTTTATAATTTATGATATTTTTATCATTTATGTTGTGTTTATTTTTTTTTATTCAATTAGTATTTTATAATAATAAATAATTTTCCAATTTAATAATAACAAATAGGTTGAAACATCATGTTGGTATGGAAATAAAAATAATGTTGAGATAATTAGAATTTGATATAATTTGTAATCTTAATTTGTAATCTTAGTTTGTAATTTCTGTTTTTCGTATATTTGATTACTACTGAAATTTAAAACGCACTTAGAGAGAGAAATTTTCTCTAGAGATTTTTTTCTTACATCGGGCACGACCGGCACATCAAATTTCTCCAGCAGGTGCGTCTCTTTCCCCCTACAATCTGACCGAAGGAATTTCAATTTGAACGGAGGAATCGGGAGAAATCACGATTATAGTTTCTAGATCGGATATTTAGGTCGTTTTCGGCACGATCGGCACAATCGGTACAATCGGCACGATCGGCACATTCGGCACGATCGGCACGAACAACACAAACGACACAGATTCTCGCTACGACCGCGCTTCTACATCGGAAGTCGGCCGCCATCCTCCAGCACCTTCGATCGGTTGTCGTGCGCCCTCTGGAACGTGTTCTGTTGTGCAAGGAACGGTCGCGGTCATCTTCTCTTACCGTTGACCGGAGCATTTCGTCAAACCCCCTTCTGTAGAGACTTAACGTCGAATCGGCGTCGGTCGCCCTCCTCTTCTCACTTTTCGTTTACAAGTTAGTTCGGACCTCGGTCAGGACATCAAACCACACCGCGAGGCGCGGGTAGGTCTCCATTGAACTTCTTTATCGCTGTTTGAATCAAGTGTTCGGTCTGGAGGAAGCTTTCGTAGCTACAGACCGTTCCAAAATTGCTTAAACCCTTTCTTGTTTGAGCAATTATTTTCAAGCCCCTGTTCCGGTGCGATTGGTTTCCAATCGTGTTGTTTGCGCCCACCCTTTGCTGTAGAATTCCAACCTCTGTGGCTCCTTTGAAGATTAGGCAGTTTGCGCTTGATCTTTCCAATGACTGGTACGTGCCCGTCCAGTGTAGTTACTCGGGCAAGGGGCGTCCTTCAAGTCCGCCCTGATGATCCTAAGAATGTGCTGAAGGGGCCGTCGACAAGCAGCAAGGCTAGGTCTGATAGACGAACTCGCAGGTCTCTTAACAATCCCAGGAAGCAGAAGCCAGAAATCATGGATGAAGTCCTAAACAACGGAGAAGATGCGCCTATTGATTCTATGCAAAATACAGCATCGTGTATGAGTTCTTTTCCACATGCTGATGAATTACATGAGAATAGTTTTATTGGGGATTCATACTATAACAATATGCATGTTCATAATAGAAATGATAGGATTGAATTGATAGGAAAAGACAGTACTGCATATAGAAATGATAGGACTTTAATTCCAGAAAATTCTATTATTACTGGACTTGCTGCACAGAATGGACCGTTAGAGTCGCTGGTTGGTACCCTAGACCTGACCGGTCATTCTGTTGGGAAATTGGATTTGAAATCTTGTCTTGTTGAAATTGATGACAATCGGGTCGCTTGTGCTGAAAATTCAGTCCCAATGTTGGAGATAATCTGTCAAAAAGGCTCTAAGGTAATGCAGGAAAATGACATAAATTGTACAGGTTTATTGGGTCCTATTGAAAGCTCAAAATTGGGGTCTGTTTCTGAATCGGGTGAAAACATTATGCTGAGATTTATGTCTGTTTTGAATGATCCTACTGAAGTTGGTACTGGTGTTCCTATTGAGGTAAGTATGACAGAGCTGAATAAGACTGTTGATCGAGAATTAATAGGTTCAAAGAATATTACAAGGTCGGGGTCAGTTTCAGAAGCAGGAAAACATGACAGTTTGGGTAATTCAGGTGCAGAGAAAGATCAGAAAACAAATTTTACCGGTCCTGCTAGAGAGGATGCTAAACTGGGCAAAATAGATCATTTTGAAATTGCCTCTACAGGGTTAGAGATATCAGCTGCTCAGAGTCCATTAGGTCCAAAGAAGGATATAATTTTAGTGTCTTGTTCTACAATGAGAAATCTTGCAAATCTAAAAGTCTCAGGTTCCATTAATGATCAGAATGCTAAGTCTACCTGTCCTGCTAAGGATCAAATGGAAAGTCAGATATCCAGACTATGTACTAGGCTTGAAAAAGGTTGGACAGAAGACACTAAATGCGCCCAGGATTCTAAAACTGAGGCTAAAATTGCAGGATCTTCTAAACAGCATGCACATCTAGCTGAAACTGTTAAAGAACATAGTCTAACAGAATCTGGAAACACTGAAGAAATTGGATCTGAGTTAGAGCTATTCATGGAAATAAATTCAGCTCAATTAGAAAAGCCTAATAATACAGATCTAAAGGATGATGAACTGAACTTGATTGGTATAGCCAATGGTGAAAGCTTAGCTGGAAATTATATTGATTCGTTGATTGATGACATCATGAATGACAATCTGGGTCTGTGTATGGATCTCATGGAAGCTACAAATAAGTTGGGTCAGAATATAAGTCAAGGTATAAGAGGTGAAGAATGTATGAAACTGGAAGAATTAGCCAACAGTTTTCGCTTGGCCGGGTCTAATGAGGGGTTAGCCAACGGTTTTCGCTTGGCCGGGTCTAATATGGGGTTAGCCAACGGTTTTCGCTTGGCTGGGTCGGAAAAAGATAAATTGGTTGCAAAAAAGTTGGGTCTAACAAGGGTGGATAACATGAATATTCAAGTCATTGATCCTGAACACGCCGGTCCTGGACACACTAAAACTACTCATGGCATTGGTCATATCTCTTCAAATGCCGGTCCTAGCTCTTCAAATGCCGGTCCTAGCTCTTCAAACGCCGGTCATAGCTCTTCAAATGTTGGTCCTAAATCTTCTAATGCCAGTCCTAGCTCTTCTAATGTCAGTCCTAGCTCTTCTAATGCCGGTCCTATCTTTTTAAATGCCGGTCCTGACATCACATATCCACCTTCTACCGGTCCTAATCGCCAAGATAATAAATCTACTAACAAAGCTATGAGCCACTGGTCGAATCAAAAGAACCAAAGCATAGATGTTGATTTGGAATCAGACGATAGCACTGACTATGATGAAACAATAATATGCGACCTCGAATATCATAAGTCCATGAAGAAGATATCGGCAACAAAGATCAAACCAAAAGAAAAAAGGCATAATTCTTCCAAAACAAGTGCTGAAATTGAAAAGATCGATCAAGAAACCGGATCGAATAATTCTAAAACAGCTAAGAAGGGTAAAAATGGATCGAAAATCAAAGAAAGGAAAAACATGAAGGCAAATAACTCAAGTCCTAAGAAGAATGCTGAAGTAAATCCCAAGGAAACTGTGATACCGGAGGCTAACCCTGAGATATTGAACCTGAGTGCGTTTTCTCCACTCGTTAATCTGGATCCTGAAATGCCAATTGATAGCATTCAAAAGAGGAAAACTGATACACAAGAGAAGAACACTAAAGGGGATATTCTAAAGAAGATCGGAATAATTGAAGGCAACGGTTTTGTGGGAAATATAAGGGTTAGATGGGCCGAAAAGAACAAACAAGTCAGGAAAGATAGCATCCCTGAAACAGTCATCTCCTCAGCTCCTCCTACTGCTGCAATTCTTGGCAAAGAAAATACTCAGGCTGAAAACAAGGATCCTATTACTGGTCCAACGTGGTCAATGAGGAAAAACGAAATAACAAATTTGGTAGGACTGAGAAACTAGATGAAGAAGCTATTTTTCCAAATTAATAAACAAGAGATTACGATTCTCCAAGAAAGAAATGATCAGTTGAATGCTCAGTTCAACCGTCACTATCTAAAGAATTGGAATCTCTTCAACAAAGACCAATATGATGAAGTGATCAAGTGGACGGTTGACGCCATGAAGGAAATTTCGAAATGTAATAAAACAAAGGTGTACACAATCATGGGCAATCCAAACAAAACCTGGCAAGAAGGAAAGGTGTGGAATGGAAATGCCATGAGCGATCCAGAAAAGGGAAAATTCCAGATAGACACTTTATTCCCAAAGGTAATTACACTTGATCATCCGCACCGGTTTGAGCTCCCACCAGAAATTGAAGAAAAATGTTTCAAAGCATGGGAGTTTGTCATAGTTGATCATTTTATGGGAAACATGAAGGCACCATTTGCCGAAGTTAAAAGAACGTTGATGGGTTAGTGGGAATCCTCTGGTCTAGAGAGGATCACAATCAATGATCACGGATTCTACTTTCTATCATTCAGGAATGGAAGTGAAATAAAGTCGATCATAGAGAGCGAATATACTTTTATCAGGGGAAAAAGATTCAATTTGTACAAGTGGAGCGAAGAACTTAATACTAATCATAGACCGCCTGAACTTGAAAAAATCTGGGTGAATCTCAAGAATGTTCCACCACACATGTGCAACCCGATGGGTCTTGCCTATATTTCAAGCATTATAGGCAAACCACTTATGTTTGACCCAGCAATGGAAGGCTACGAGCGTGCATCTGTGGCCAGAGTTAGTGTCGAAATCCATCCAAATAGCTCTCTTCCAATCAAGCTTGAACTTAAAGATAGACTGGGAAATTTATTTGACATTGGAGTACAATACGAATGGAAACCAAATCGATGCATATGGTGTAGCACTTTCACACACGCTACGAATAAATGTCCAGTCAATAATAATCTAAAATCGAAGACCAATAACAACACTCAAGTAAGCGATATCAATGACTCTAACCAGGCTCAGGTTGAGAGAAATGTGAACAGGTCTGAACTTAACAGCAATGAACACATTGAGGATGATAAGATGGGCAGTCAAAAGCAAGAACAGATAAGGGTAAGGAAGAAGATAGGAAAAAAAATGAAGTGGGTAAGGGTACAAGCTGACCCTACTAACGTTGATCATATTGGTCATGTTCAGGGCACCGGTCCTAGGGATTCTGTTTTCTCAAGAATAAGTCCTGTTCAAAATGTCAGTCCTTGTCAGGGTATCGGTCCTGATAAAGCTGGACATAGACACACCGATCCTAAAGCTTCTCATAAAGCTACTGTTCCTAGCCATATTGACCATATTAAGCCTGGTCTTGGACTTGTTGATCATGAAACTACTCAAGTTACCGGTCCTAATGAAAAATGTGCAACCATTACTGATCCCGACTATATTGGTCCTGATATTGGCACAAGTCCTATTATTGTGGATGATACTATTGTTGGTCCTAACTCCACCGATCCCAATACTGATCAAAGAACTGGTCTTGATGTAACTACATGTCCTAGTTCTAAAGTTTTTGAAATTCAAAGATCTATGGGACGGGGAATACTTGGCCCATATGAAACAAGAAAAATTGGATCTGAAGGCACTCCAATAGGTCGTGAGTCTACTCTTCACAGTTCTAGGAATGCAAGCAGGAACCGAAAAAACAAAATTCGAAATGACCTGATCCTTGAGCTCAGAGCCACTTTTCGAGATGATGAACATGAGAATCTTGGAATAAGTAATAAAGAAGCTCTTGAGAATGGACTAAGAAATCTAGAGTTTTGTGAAATCAAAAGATCAAGTGTAGAAGAAGACAATTTGGTCTTGAATATTGCAGTGAGCCTTAGTTCTGAAGTAGGGAAAATTAAAACCGATAACAAACATGAATCCAGTAGTGAAGAGGTTCAAAGTCAGAAAAGACCTACTAAAGCAGAACAAGATGAAAATCGAAGACAAAGCAGAAAGATCCTGGATTCAGAAGCTACTAAATCTATCACGGGAGAAGATGAGATATACATGAGGCAACTCTCACTCAATGACAATAGTATTCCATGTAATCAAACTGTAGCCATTGAGGATAGTGAGGCAAGTGATGCTTATGATTTCTCTGATGAAGAGGTCCAGGACAGTCTGGAAAGTCAGGAACCCAACAGTTATATTCATTCATGAATATAGTGACATGGAACATAAGGGGACTCAATGACCCTCTAAAATGTAAAGCAATCAGAAGGATCATTGAAAATTAGAAGATCACTATTATGGGTATTCTTGAGACAAAAGTCAAAAGTCGGAACATTGAGAAGGTTAGCAAACTGTGTATTGATAGTAGCTGGGAAATCATTCACAACTCAAATGACAAAACGGGCAGAATCTGGGTTATTTGGGATAACAAAGTTGTTGAGGTGATGACTCTCTTTTCGAATGATCAAGCAATCCCGGTGGAGGTCAAAAAACAGAATCACAAGAATCGTGTGTAATCTTGCTATTGTCTATGGTAGCAACTCAAGCACTGACATAAGACTCCTCTAGAATTGTCTTAGAAACTGGATCGGTATTGATAAATCATGGGCTGTCCTCGGTGATTACAACGTAACCAGAAACGAATCTGATCGTAGCCCAGAATCTGAAATTACTCGGGATATGATTGACTTTAATGACTGCATCAGAGATATGAGTTGTATCGAGCCTACCAAATCTGGGAACTTCTTCACTTGGTCTTCTACGAGAGGGAATGAGAAAATTAGAAAAAGTAGAATTGACAGATGTCTGGTAAATGAGAGCTGGATTAACCAATTTCCGAGAAGTCAACTTCATGTTTTGAATCCGGGTATATCTGATCACTGCCCGATTAAATTGTTCTGGGAAAAGGAAGAAAGGTTGAAAAGGCCCTTTAAATTTTTCAATTTCTGGATGGATAATGATAAATTCAAGGGTATTCTCGAAAGCGTATGGTCAACAGATGTCAAAGGTTCCAACATATACAGGGTTTCTGAGAAGCTTAAGCTCCTAAAGAATCATCTCCAAATCTTTGGCAAGAAGAAGTTCAGCAATATCTCCAATAGAGTTCTGGCTGCTAGAGAAGAACTGGAAGAGGTTCAGAAAAAGTTATTAAGGGATGATAGTGATGAACAACTCAATGAAACAGAAAGATATGCGCTTGCAAACTTCAGGAAACTGAGTCTGCTTGAAGAGAATTTTGTTAGACAGAAATCAAGACAGAGCTGGCTTTCGTTGGGTGACAAAAACACAGCTTTCTTCTACAGAAAATGCAAGGCTAGAAACATGAGAAACAATGTGTACAGGCTGAAGAATGATGATGGTGAATATGTTCAGGGTCAAAAGGGTGTCCAAGATCTGGCTATTGATTTCTATAAACAACTTATAGGTACAAGAAAGCAGCATCAAAGTCACCTGAATACCTTGTATCAAATTATTGATAGGAAAATCTCTGCAGAAGATAATCGCGAGTTGAGGTTAAAGAAGCTCTGTTTAGTATTGATGGGAATAAAAACCCGGGTCCTGATGGGTTTAATGCACAGTTCTTCAAAGATAATTGGTCGGTTGTGGGTAAAGATGTTAGTGATGGGGTTCTGGAGTTTTTCAAAAATAGGAAGATGTTAAAGCAATGGAATACAGCGGTCCTAACCTTGATTCCCAAAACTGCGGTACCTGAGAAAGTACAAGATTTCAGACCAATTTCCTGTTGCAATGTGATTTATAAAATAATTTCAAAAATAATTTCTAAACGTTTTAAAAATGTAATAGGAAAAATAATAAATCTTAATCAATCTGCATTCATCCCCGGTAGGACAATCTCTCATAATATGCTTCTCATGCAGAGCCTATTAAAAGGCTACGGGAAAAAGAAAATATCTCCGAGAGTGGCTTTCAAAATAGATATCAAGAAAGCTTTCGACTCTGTTAGATGGGAAGCCATTCGAGACTTTCTGGTTCTTTCTGCTTTTCCTATGATTTTTATCGATTGGATTATGCAATGCGTTTCATCATCCTGCTTTGTTGTTAGCGTCAATGGAGTCCACAGAGGCTATTTCAAGGGTGAAAACGGGGTAAGGCAAGGGGACCCCCTCTCTTCTTACCTTTTCGTAGCTATCATAGCGATCTTTGAGAGCATCTTCGCGATGTTCCGAAAGAATCGTCCATACATCTTTCACCCATTCTGTGAGGTAGAGGAGGTAACACATTTATGCTTTGCTGACGATTTGTTCATTCTAGCGCACGCAGACGTTGATTCCATTAAAACTATTAGGGCTGCACTAACGTTTTTTTTCTGAGGTAACAAGTTTAACTATTAATGAAAGCAAAAGTGTGGCATTTTATGGAGGCGTGAAGGACGAAACAAAGCAGGACATCTTCAACATCATGGGCATCAAGGAAGAAATCTTTCCAATAAGGTACTTAGGAATTCCGTTAACTGCGAAACAGATCGAGATCTCACACTGCAAGCCGCTGATTGAAAAGGTAAAAAACACGATATCTGGCTGGGCAGCAAAAAAACTTTGTTATGCAGGGAGGATCGAACTTATCAAAACCGTGGTTATGGGCATAGTTGGATATTGGACGCAGAAAATGGTCATTCCGAAGAAGGTAATGAAGGAACTCGACACGCTGATGAGAAACTTTATTTGGGGTAGTATTGGAAGAGGAGGAAAGAAAGTCAAATGGACCGCTCTCTGCAAACCGAAGGACGAGGGAGGCATCGACTTGAAGAACTGTATCGAGTGGAACAAGGCTCTAACCTTCAAGCATCTGTGGGCTTTGGAGCGCAATCAGGAGTCACTATGGATCAAATGGGTGCATACGAGGTTTATGAAACACGAAACCAGCATCTGGACCTGCAAAATTCACGAAGGTATGAGCTGGTCTCTAAAAAAGATTCTTAAACTAAGAAGCGATATTGCAGATCTTTATGAAATCCGACTAGGGTACAGGAAAGGCACTCTATTCTGGCATGACCCTTGGTTTGAAAAACAGGCTATCATCGACAAGGAGGAGTTTCAAAATACTCGTATCAGAAGGGACTGCGCAAAAGCGAAAATCAGAGACATTAAAGACGGGAATTGGAACTTGCTCTTGAAAAGAATTCCAGAAGGAAAGAGGATACTTGATCATATAAGTAACATACAACTACAGGACAGACCGAATATTCATGAATGGAAAGCTGAGGACAATGGGAAGCTGGTATTGAAGAAAATATGGGAGGTAATCCGGGAAAAAACGCAGAAAGTAGAATGGGCTCCACTTGTATGGTCAACGAAGATTATCCCTCGACACCAGTTCATTCTATGGCTCGCCTTCTAGGAAAGACTCAGCACTCGTGATCGTATCAGTAAGTATATGAGCATCCCGGACGCGAGCTGTCTTCTATGCATAGGAAATGAAGAAACCATAGATCACCTATTCGGGAGCTGTTGTATTGCTTCGGAGCTTTGGGACAGATACTATAAAAGCCTGGAGCTGACCAGTTTCCCGAGCGAATGGAATGAAATCAAAGAAGCAGCACTACTCAAAGCCAAGGGAAATAGATTTGCAACAAGCGTGTTCAAGTGTGGCTTTGGAGCAGTGGTGTATAACATTTGGCAAGAACGGAATGCAAGGGTATATGACAGAACCCGCAAGAGCATTGACGAGTTATGGAAAGATATTGTATTGGATTGCAGCGCCCTCGCGGGAACGTGGACAAGAATTCCAAGCACGGAGCAGAACTGGAATATCTGCAGGAACTGGAATTTACCGTTTTTTAAACTCACTAGAATTGAAAGCATTGTAAACAAATAATTCATTTACGTTTTTAGCTTTTTATCTTTTATTCAGAATGTTACGACTTCAAAATCATTCTAGGCCTGTCTAGAATGATCTCTTAAACTCGTGGTTTTTTTTCCCGTTTTTGGGAATTTTTAATGAAATGACGCTAAGTCGTTTTTCCCAAAAAAAAAAATGTTTGATTGCTACTAATCAGTTTCTTTAAGGTCGTTTGATTGTCATCTTTTAATCATAACTAGGGTTTTTCTATCTTTGATTCTTGACCCTCCCACTTTTAGAATTTTAATGAAATGGTTTTAATCGTTTCTCAAAAACAATAATCACTAATTTTCTAAAATAATTAACATAAATAATAACATTAAACTGATTACATATTTCACCCTCTTAAAAATAATAACCTACCATAATTCTAATTTCTAGATTCGTCCATACTTGTGGTGGTTATTGTTAATTTTCGTGTGTAAATTAATAGAAAATATATATAAACTGATGTTGCAAATAAATTAAATAAATTAGAATATATAAAGAACAAAATCATCAATTTGAGAGTATATTCAAAACATATGCTTAACACATTTCCCTTAATAATATAATTTCATCTTTTCCCCTTGTGATAGAGTATATGACAAATGGCTGTATATCAAGGTTTAACGAATCTATTAGTGTTTCAGTACTGAAATTACTGCGCATCGAATTTGACAAAGTACCTGAATTGATCTCCGAATTTCAACGGATATACGATGAGGAAGAATTCGAAAAACACTAAAAAAAATAAGGAGAGAACTTTTGAAATTCTAGAAGAAAGAACTCTTAGAATTTTATTGTGAGAAAATATAAGAAGATATGATATTGTACCTAAGATGATGGTGTGTGATAAAATGTTATTTATTTTGTTTTTAAAAATAAATTGTTAACTAAAATAATCAATTGATTCAACGGTAGACATTATTTGACTCTTTATTTACCTTAATATTTCTTCTTAATGAATTAAGACATTTATTTTGTAATAAACATTATACGATTTTTTAATTATTAATAATAATATTAAATTATTAAAATAATTATACTAATAAACTTAGATAAGTTACACTAAAAATTAACAATGTTTTTTTAATTAATTATAAAGACATTTTAAATTAATTAATTTAAATTAATTAATTCAAATTATACATTTGTATCAAATTTCACCTTTTAATTCATATTTGAATTTAATGTGAATTTGATTTAATTTTATTAATTATATTTTAATTTTCTTTTATTAATTGAATTAATAGAATTATTTTAAAAATTCTAATGATGGTTAACTTGAAACAAAAGAATGTCCATTGGATATGCTCTCACCTATTCATTGTATTCATCCATGGAAATTGATAAATTAATTGAGGAAAATATAATAATAAATATTTAAATGTGTGGTCGGATAATGTTAAGATGTCGGGAAAAAAATAATTATTGAGAATTATTTTAATTATAAATTTTGGTTCTTATTTTTCACACCAAACTCTTTAAAAATCTAAGATACATTCAAAATTTTGTAACAATTTTTACACTTATAATCATCCCAATCTCTCTGCATAAACTGATATATATTCTTTTTTGGATATCGCTCCACACTTATCCATCCCACGACTACTTCTCACAAATCAAGATATACACAATTTTATTAACGTTTTTTCATTTAACCATCTCCATTATTGATTGCAAATCAATGTATAAACAATTTTTTAAAAATATTTTTCACACTTAACCATCTCGATCACTTCTCACAAATCAGAATATAAAATAAAAAAGGTTAATGGTATTCACACTTAACCATTTGATTGCGTTTTTCACCGATCAAGATATAAACATGTTTTAATTCACGCTCATCGCATTTAACCATTTGGATTGTTTTTTCAAAAATTAAGATATATAAATGTTTATGTAAAACACTTCTCATATTTAACCGTCACGATCCCTCTTTATAAACTGAGATATAAACAAATTTTGGTTAACGCTCTTCACACCTAACCATCTCGATCCTTCATCACAAATAGAGAGATCATTTTTTTTGTTAATGCTCTTCATAGTTAACCATTTCAATTGCTAATAACAGATCAAGATATAAATAAGATGGTTTTTTCTTTTATTAAATTCGCTAAATAAATTCTATACATTCTTTTTCTTTCAATCTTAATTAATTTATTTTCTCATTTATTTCATTACAAAAACCAAGAAGATATATTATTTGAACTTTTGTGTGAAACAAATTGGAGAGGGAAAGTAGCATTTTCATGCATAGTGTTACGACTCATTAGTGTCACGCCCATTCAAGGGGATGTCGAAGCTCATTAAAGTTTTGGCCTCACAGTTCTATAATCTTCCTAGCCCAAGGGGAGACCCAATTGCCTAGGTAGGCCAACCCAAAGAATATTATAGTTAAGAAAGGATATTCTAGTTAAGTAAGAGATATTCTAGTTTAAGTAGAGATATTCTAATTTAAGAAGGGATATTCTAGTTAAGGAAAGAATATTATAGGTTAAGAATGCATATCCTAAATTAGTGTAATTGGAAGACAATTATTAAATTAGTACGTCATAAGTCATATAAATACCTCAAATGTATTACATTATAATTATCAAGTATTCTATCAATACAATTCTTATTCTCAAGCTCTCTTTCTCTCTCTAAGTTCATATTGCATTGTCTAAAAATGCTTATTAGCTAGAATATGTGTCGATCTAGCCTAGTGCCACACGGGTCGAATTTTATCCCGTGACAAGTGATATCAGCGCAAAGTTGTGCCTTTTTTATTCAAGTTGTAAGAGATGGATTCAGGTACTACCGTCATTAAGGTTCCGACCGGCCAACATAAGGAGAAGGGTTCCAAGAGGGATAAGTCCATCGAGAGAGGTGCTTCCATAGAAGCGGGTGACCCGACTTGAAGAAGGCATGAGCGAGCACCAAGAAGCTCTTGAAGTGTTTAGCGCGGTGGCGAATAGAGTTACGGTATTGGATGAGAAAATTGAAAAGTTGGAGAATGAGGTCATGGGGATCATTAATAATTCGAATCGTAGCATTCGTGACGAAGTGCTGGGATCATTTCGAGGGAAGATTAATGATATACGACATGAATTACTTGAGACAATCCGAGGAGAAGCTCATGCGATGATCGACGCCCTCCAAAGGGAAATGTTACGGAGGCTCAATGCGATGGAAGATCAGATAGGGTGGAATGGAGGGGAACTTAGTGGTGTGACATCTCATCGAATGGATGTTCCCAAGCCAACTCCGTTCAAAGGCTCGAGTAGTGCAAGGGAAGTTGATGACTTCCTTTAGAACATGGAATGGTATTTTCAGGCATCAATCATACTTGATGATCGCACCAAGTTGTAGATGACCCCTTTCTTCCTGATTGAGATGGCACTATCATGGTGGAGAACACGTGAAATAGACATGGAAAGAGGTATGTTGAGGAGGAAACATGGGAAGATTTCAAAACCGAGTTTAAGCGTTAATTATTCCTAGAGAACACCGATTTTGAAGCACAAAAGCGGCTAAGTCAACTTGCCCACAATAAGACCATCAATGAGTATGTGAAGGAGTTCCAAGAATTGATGCTCGAATTGATGTTCACGTTTTTAATGGCCTAAAAACCTGGGCACAATTAGAGCTGCAGAGAGCCAAGGTGTAAAACGTCTTAAAGACGATTGCGATTGTGGAGAGGCTTATCAAGCTCAAGGTGTCCATGGAGTATTAGTCCAAAGTCGAGCCGAGTACGTCCACGATTTAGGTGGGGGAGAATGATACAGCACATTAGTTTCACGACCAATTCAAGGGGATGTCGAGACTCATTAAAATATTGGCGTCACTATGCATTAATCTTCCTAGCCTAAGGGGAGGCCCAATTCCTAAGTAGGTCCAACCCAAAGAATATTCTAGTTAAGGAAGAGTTATTCTAATTTATGAAGGGATATTCTAGTTAAGAAAGAAATATTCTAGTTTAAGAAGGGATATTCTAATTTAAGAAGGGATATTCTAGTTAAGCAAGGTATATTCTAAGTTAAGAAGGGATATCCTAAATTAGTGTAATTAATTTGTAATTGGAAGGCAATTCTTAAATTAGTACGTCGAAAATCCTATAAATACCTCAAATGTAATACATTGTAATTACCAAGTATTCTATCAATACAATTCTTATTCTCAAGCTTTTTTCTCTCTAAGTTCATCTTGCATTGTCGAAAAAGGCTTATAAGCTAGAATCTGTGTCGATCTAGCCTAGTATAACACAAGTCGAGTTTCATACCGTGATAGTAGGGTGCAAACTAATATGATGTAGTTAACAGTCTTAATTGGTTAAAGTTTTTATTTTCTTATACTAGTACTTATTATAAACTATGCATGAAACGAGTATATTTGCACGGATAAAAATATATACAAAATATTATTAATATATAAATATTTTAGATAAAATTAATATTATTCAAATCTAATTAATTTAAAATTGGTTTTAGTTTGTAAAAACTAAGTTTAATCTTAAACTTAATGTTAACATATATTTATTCCCCCAGCACCCTATTTAACACCTCAATTAACCATCATATTGTGACTCACACTTTTTCGTATACATTTTTTATCCCCTCAGCAAACTACCCACAAATCTTAGTCGACCTCAATTGATGACACATATCTCTCGTCAGACTCAACCATTAACCCCCAATTGACCCTCATCTTGTGACTCACACTTTTTCATATGTCTCTTTATCCCCTCGACAAACCACTCACTAATCTCAATCTTGTGACTCACATTTTTTTCATATGCCTCTTTATCCCCTCGACAAACCACCACTAATTCAGACCTCGCACTCGACAAACCACCCACCACCCAACCTCCATCTCGTGACCTCACTCTTTTAAATACTTGCCAAATTAACCAATAATTCTGAGCTCACACTCGACAAACAACCCAACACATCTACTAATTACGACCTCACACTTTCAAGTTGCGCCACCATATATTATAGTGAAGAATACATTCTTATGAATCTAAATTTGAATGTTTTGGGATTCAAACCCTAATATTAAGTATGAAATGTGAACACTTTAACCACTAGACCACATGAAATTGTTGAAAATTTTTATTGTTTTGTGTATATATATATATTGTATTTATATTGATTATCAATTAGTTATATTTTATAGTAATTAAAAAATTATTTATACTAATAAAAAAAATTATATATATATATATGAAAAAATGTATAATAAAAGTTAAGATGTATTTATATATAATTAATGATGAAAAATAATAATATATATATAAGATAACTACATTTAATATATATATCTATATATATATATTATAAATTATTGATAAAAAAATATATTTTATATGATTAGTGAGAATATATATATATATATATATAATTAATGAGAAAAAAAATTAGGAAATAAAAAAATATAAGATAAAATATATTTATAGTCAAGAATATATTTTTAAAATTTAAATTTGAATGCTTTGGTATTAAATATGAAATGTGAACACTTTAACCGTTAAATCACTTAAAATTGTTGAAATAATTTTATTATTTTGTATATATATATATAAATATATATATATTTGGAGAAAGAAAATAATTATTAAGAAAAAGCATCAATTATGTAAATTATTGTGATTGTTTGCTGATTATAAACATCATATTATATATATATATATATATATATATATATATATATATATATATATATATATATATATATATATATATATATATATATATATATATATATATATATATATATATATATATATATTCCACTAATGAATGAAAATTATAATATGACTAAAAAAAATCAAATTCACAAGAAATTGAAACATGAATTATTGAGTGAAATTTGATCAAAATGTATAATATTAATATGTTTAATGGTTTGAATATCAATTAACAAATTGAATGAAATTAATGATTTTAATTGTCATTCTAACCTTTATGAATTGATTGCTATTAATTTATGTAACGTTTTTTTCCTAATAAAGAAAAAATAAAAGGGCAATGAAGAAGTAGTCAAAACCAATCGTTGGATCAATAATAAATAAATGATTTAATTTTTTATTATAGTTTATCTTTTCAACGGTATACATCCCTACTCTCTTATATAATACACATAATCTTACATCATATCATTTTACTCCCCTCTACCTAGAATTCGAAGAGATAATTCTCTCTACATTTTTCTTTTGAACCTGATGATAATGATTCATGTACTTTTCAAGTTCATTGTGTAGTGATTCTAGTACTAAATCATTATTAAATTTGTTGTACCTATGGGTGTTTATTGGTTTGTTTTTGGGGTTATTCGAGTTTTCAATTCGGGTTCTTCGAATTTTATTTTTTCTAAGCAAATTTAAAAATTGAACCGATTTGAATAAATTCGAATTCGGTTTATTCGAATTTAGTAAATTCGAATTCGGTTTATTCGAATTTAGTAAATTCGAATTCGGTCGGATATTCGGTTTAGACCTTATATTGAACATCACCCATAAGATAAAAAAAAATCTTAAAAGATTTGACAAAATAAATAAGTTATTAAAGAAATCTAATCTACTTAAATTATAAAAAAAATGTATAAAATATGCAAACTAAGATTTCTGACCCATCGTCAATATTCGGCAATTGAACGACAGAAGTAAAATAGTGTTGACGAAGAAAATATATGGCGGTGGAGAGGTCTTGATGACAATCATTAGTAAAAAAAAGGTTTTACCCAAAGATTTTTCGATAGATATATAAATCTTTTGGTATAAATACTGAAAGGATGAAATCTATCGTTAATAAAAATACTAGTGGTGATATTACTAGTGAAATAGCTAGATATGTGAAGAATTTATATATTCTGAAATTAGAGATGATGTGAGCAAATGGAAGGACCACAAAAGTCAGAAAGGTGGATAACTACAAAAGAGAAAATAATGAGAGATTATGAATTTATTGAATTATTGAGTTGTATACCAGGGATCTAGTAAGAAACCCATAATAATTAATATATAATATGTAATAAATTATATAATGTATAATATAAATAAATAATAAAAATTGAATTCAGTTTTCGGTTTGGTTTTCGAGTTGAAACCTAAACTCGAAAACCAAATCAAAAACCGTATTTTAATTCGAATTGGTTTAAAATTCGATTCGAAAACCGAAAATGTAAATCGAATTCGGTGAATATGAATTCGATCGGATATTCGATTTAGACCAAATATTAAACACCCCTAGTTATACCATGAGAGATATACATCTGCGATAACCTCCAATACAAGAGAAGACGATTGAATTATTTTAAGGGAAATGTGTCTAACAAATGTCTCGAATCAATCATCAAATTCGACAATTTTGTTCTTCATCTACATTTTATTTATTTGTAACATTATATTTTTTTTATATATTTATGTAATTTAAAGTCAATATATATAACATTCATTTATTTGTTTATATTATATAAATTCAAATCTCTAACAAATCTAACAAATTAAAACATATTTTTGTCATTTTGAACCAAATAAAAAGAAGATTAGGATGACTCTAGACAAAAATGAAAAGTAAATTATAACAATATTTTGAATTGGTCCCGAGCACAACAAATTAAAAATATTTAAAAACGTTGAAATTATTATGGAACCAATTATTAATATATCGGACAAATTAAACATATTTGTCAATATTAACACCACAAAGATGTTATAAAAAAATTATAATGATTGAAGTTTTCTCCACATGCTACACTCTGTAGAAGTTAGCTAATCACAAACAATATTTGTGTACTATAACATAATTATGTTTTATATAAAATTAATAACATACTTAACAAATTCTGCAATGAATATTTAGTTAATAGTGACCCAAATGAGTTTGATCGGGTTAATAACATAATATAAAATAAAATTCTAACGGTATGATATTGAGCCCACTAGACCTAGTTATGTAACCTATAAATATATGGTCTTAATTAGAGTTTTATTTCCACACAAAATATTTGTCATTATTCTTCTCTCCCCATGTTGTACTCTTCTACTTTAACTATAATGAATTTTTCCTCCTCTTCCCGTGGTTTTCCTGTATTGGGTTTCCACGTAAATCTTGTGTTATTTATCATATTTTCTTTGTTGATACTTCATATCTTCTTTATCTTGATTAGTCTCAAATTCATATCATATTTTTCAACAATTGGTATTAAAGCCTTGAGCTTTTTTTTTTATTCTGAGACTATATCTATTTTTGGAGATGTCAAGTATGAAGTATGACATTCTGATAGAAAAATTAAGTAAGTTAATTTTTGAAACCGGCCAGACGAACTAAACAGTTGTTAACTTTCATGTGCAGATACAGATCAAAAACGTATGAACCGGTTGGGGCATCAAAACCGGTTGCTGCTATACTTCAAAGAAACTAGTCACAAGTGATCAAGTTAAAGATCAGAGGAACCGGTTTTTACTTTCTCAAGCGACCGGTCAGCAAAGACAAAAGCTTTCATACCAGCCGGATCATACTGCACAAGACACAAAACCGGAAGATTCAAACTTCAAGAGTGACGCACCATGACGAAAGAAACGTGTCTTGAAAGAATAAAAGAAGATCAGATCCGATCGAAAGCATGCGAGGAAAGCAATGATGCTTTATTGATTCGAAGTTGACAACCTGAGGTGCATGTCCAACACGTGTCCAAATCTGAAAACCGGCTATGTCATCTTCAAATCAGAGCTGCCTGCATGACTGCAAGGTGTTGAGGAAGGTGAAGCGTGCAAGCAATCTTTCTGCACCGGCGTGATAACGATCAACCAATCCAAAGGAGAGAGAAGAAAGTGACCGTTGGCTCCTCTCAGCTATAAAAGGAAGATGAAGCGTCTTCATTTAATGCGAATCGAAAAAGCAAGAAAATCATTCAATACAAGTCAAGCAATAAGTTCTAGAGAGATAAACTCTTATATTCCAAAACCGGTGTGTCTAAAACCGGAGGTTTTCTATAGTGTGCTGTGTTGAGTTGTTGTATTACATCAAAGAGTGAGTTTGGTGTAACCGACGAGTAGCGAAGTTGGGCTCGACCGGAGGTGTTGTTGTAACTACAAAAGTTAGTGGAGATCCTTCTCATAACCTGAGAAGAAGGGGTGACGTAGGAGGGTTTGCTCCGAACATCCATAAAAATCCTTGTCTCGTGTTCTTTCTTTCGCTTTCATTACTTACTTACTTAGTGCAACCTCAAACCGAATTAATCGTACTCCTAAAACCAGTCTATTCATATCCATAAAACCGACTCCTTCTAAAACATCATCTAAAGTCGCATAAGTTGCTTCAACCTGAAACAGACATTTCCGCCATTGAATCCGGTTCAAGAGTCTGTGACAGTTTGTGTAGTGCTAAGAACGGTTATAGTCTCTAACCGGACTATCACCAAAGTGTTGTGTGTGTTGTAAGCGGCCACCCTTCCAGAAATCGGAACAAAATATCCTACTAAAACCGGTCATGGAAAACCGCTTAGTACAAATGCATTCTGGTGTGATAGAATGAACTTCTCCGGTTAACTTGGGATGACTAGCTGAGTTTTCATGCATATTTTGAAAAATGAAGCCTGTAATAAATAAAAATAGTCTACCACAATCGAGATGACGACATGTGTCCATCATCAAGAGAGGGAGACTCACATCTTGTCAATAGATATTTGTCATCATTATTATCTTGGTAATAATTAGATTTTATGTTGGAAATAAACATTAGTTACTTCAACAAGTTAAAGTCTATTAAATGACTGATGACATCATCAAGCATGCTTAAAACTCATTAATCTAGCCGAACCCCTGGCTATATAAACCACCCTTAAACCTTCACAAAACTTCACAAGATCACTATTCACAAGTATCATTCTTGAGTTAAACCCTCTCTCTCAAGAACATAAACACCAACTCTCTAGCAAAGAATATTCTATTGGTAGATTTTAATTCAATCTACCAATATGAAGATCACGAAGTCAAAGAAATGTTCTTAGCCGTAGAAAGAAGCGGGCTAAGAAGCTTCCTCGAGAACAGATTCATTCTTGACTACCTAGTAGTCGAAGAATTCTTCCAAACCGGAAAAAAAGTGCATCGAGATATAATCATTGCACAAGTCTATGGTCAAAAGTTCTTATTCAGCGAGATGAATTTCGCTGTATACTGCGGTTTGCCCAATGAAGGGGTAACCGACTTAACATACTCCCCGGTGACTATGGAAGAGATGTGTCGCCGGTTCTCAGGATCTGACATCCCGGTTAAACCCTGGGGTGCTAAAAGCCAACTTTCTCATAAGTACCAGCTTCTCTGTGAGATTCTGGGAAAGTCCGTCTTGGGCAGAGAGAAAAGTTACTACTACACTCAAAGGCTCTTCGAGATGATGATCGCTGTAACGGTTGGGACACCGGTTAACTGGTCCTGGATCATTTTCAGCAACCTTAAGAAGCTGCTTCTCTCCAACAAAACCGGCTACGCTCCTCAGCTGAGCGGTTTTTGTGCAAGTCTGGACATCCACTCCGGACCATTCGTAACTCTCCATCCAAGGCATGTGCTCACCAAGGAAAGAGTACAAGAAATGATCGACCGATGGGAAGCTGTGAAGGCTAGAAGAAATCAAGCGGCTGAGTCATCTAACGTCTAGCCTGTCCTTTTCTCTGTCCTATTTTATCTTTTTTCCAAAACCGGTAATTTTGTTGTACTACTGGTTTTACACCTCAATCAATGAATCAGATTTCCTTCCTCTCTTAAGTTAAAACTTTAAAATCATAAATGATCAAACATTTAATGTGCCGTATCAAAACAAAATCAGATCACTCTTGGAAGCACAAATCGTCATTCTCAATAAGCATGCCTGACGTGATTAGACAAGACATGCCATTATTCTATTGGAAAATCACAAAATCATTAATGACTAGACATAAACGGCTAGATTTTCAAATATTCTCATAAAATGCTCTCAACCATTCCAAGCTATAAAAGGGGATTCATTCCTCCATTTTCAAAACACGCTTCCAGCCTTTCTTCTCTCTAGAACTTGAAAGCTTAGAAAAATCATTCCAAAACCTTTCTCAATCCTTTCTCACAATGTCGGCCGAACTCAGAAATACCCTTATCGTCGATTTCGAAGACATCAAAGACAGTGCATACTATGAATGCATTTTTCAGCATATCATAGACTCAGGACTCCAAGGCTTTCTTAAAGGTTCAGACACTATCCTCGTGGAGGAGGTGTGTGAATTCTTCAACAACGGTCATATTCTAGATGATGGCAGCATCCGCACCATCGTCGACGGTCAGTTCCTTCAGTTTACCGAAGAGGAATTCGCCAACTTCTTTCACCTTCCGACCGAAGGTTTTTCGGACTTCCCAACGCCGTTCCTACCGGCTAAGGAAGACTTCTTCCAGATTTTCTCTTCTTCCAACGCTCCAATCAAGGACTTTGGAAAGAAAGAAACTCTCGCTCCTCACTACCAAGTCCTGCATGACTTGGTTCACAGGTCTATCATGGGCCAAATGCCTAACCAGAACTACAACCGGGAGGCTTTCGACATCATGATAGCCATCATTCGAAACTCGTCGATTAACTGGGCAACCTACCTCTTCAACAAACTGAAGCGGCTCATGACCGCTGCAAGGGGAAGGACCAGTTTCGCTCCTCAAATCACCCGGTTCCTGATGTCTAAACGTCGCAACCTTAGAACCGGTGTTCCGGTTGGACCATCCAACACTATCACCATACTCATGATGTACAGGTGGATAACGAGAATTGAGGAACAGTCACCCGAAAACACCGTGGAAAAGTGGTACGAAAGGAGGATGGAAGGGGGATGGTTCACAGAAGAATAAATATTTTCTTTTTGTCTTTCCTCTCCGGTTTTTGGTCATTTTGTTGTACGACCAAAACCGCTCAATGTTCACCATTTCCTTTATTTATGAAATATTTAATCCTCAAAGTCTCCGGTTTTCTTCATATCTTTCCTTTCGGTTTCCTAAACTTATACACAAAAACTTAAGGTTAACTTAAACAATTTATGTTAACAAGTCTTCAAGTAAAACCGGAACTTCGAGCAAAAATGGAAAGTTTGAAAAACTTAACCGCCCACGGTTTTACCTCCCAAAAATTACCGCCCATGGGTTTTCCGCATTTACCGCCGAAAGTTACTGCAGTAACTTTTGGAGGGAAAGTTGGCGCCAAAAACATCAAACGACGGTTCGTCTTCCAACTGTTCGGAACCGTCATCTATATAAAGTCTAAACATCTCATTCGACACTTGTGCTTTCTCTCTCTACAAATCTCCAGATCTTCAAAAGCTCTCTTCTCTCGAATCTTCATCGTTCTTTATCCTCTCCTCTCAAAATTATCATGGATCTAAGCAAAGCCCCTTTCCAATGGATGTTGCAAGTTGATTTCGCAGATATTGATGAACACGCTGATGACAAAAACAAGGTTGTTCTTCAACTTCTAAGAGATTCTGGGTTAGAAAAGTTCCTATCTGGTCCGTTCATCATTTATCCGGCGGCGGTGACGGAGTTTCTGGCGACGGCGACGCTCACAAAGAGGAAGATCTCCGCCACAGTCAACGGGAAGGCCATTCTAATCACCGAAGAGTTATTTGCTGAAGCTCTCGGTCTGCCCAACACCGGTCTGGACCTAAAGATTGACCTAACCGATGCAGAATCAAATGCTGTCCGGTTGGTGGTTTCTTTCTCAGATCAGGATCTGGTGATCCACTCTAGCCGGAGGAACAAGCTAAAACCAGAATTCAGATGGTTGCTGACTGTCATCGCCCGATCAATTCAGGGAAGAGGAGGTAATTTCGATAACCTGACGAAACTTAAACTTAGAATGCTGTTGGCCAATGTCCGCGGTGACAAGGTGGACTGGGGATACGTTATTTTTGAAGAATTCTGCCTGATGGTGATTAAGAAGGATGGCCGGGTTCAGGCCTTTGCAATGCAAATCGTCAAAATTCTTCAGTTCCTTAATATGGAACTAGGTGAAGGTAAACCGCTCCCAATCACCAGTATCCTTGACTCAGAGTCAATGATTGAGAAACCGGAGAAGACGATCAAACCCAAGTCATCCAGAACAAAGTCATCCAAAGGGACCAGCTCTTCCGCTCCGGCTGAAGAAGAAACCAAGCAAAAGAAACCAAAAAGAAAAGCAGTTGAAACCGAAGCCCCACAAGAACCGAAGGGGAGGAAGAAGGCGTCTGCAAGGAAGAGTTCAACATACCGGCGGACTCCGAGAAAACTCTTTCCTCGGATAAACCACCAGAAAGAACCGCAGACGTCTTTCAACCCATTCCCATCAACACCGTTGTTCCTACCCCTGTTCCATCTAATTCTCCAAGGAAAACCGAATCCTCGGGGAGCCAAGAAAACAAGTCAGTCTCAAAGGAGGAAGCAGAGGTTAGTATACACTCTGAAACCTCCAAGTCACCAAGCAAACGAGTTGAAGAGGTAATAGCCGACGTGGGCTTAAATACCTCTGAAGCAATTGAGAACGTAGTTCAAGATATTGCAAAGGAAACCGAAGAGGACGATGTGTCAAGTCGTCGCAAGCCAGTTGATCAGGTTGAGATACCTGATCAGAGTGAAGTACAACCGGTCGAAGAAACGACCAAAACAGCAGACATTACACCTCTGGCTCAGGAGGGTAATCTTGAAGAACAGGAACCATCCGGTTCCGTAGGAGGCAAGACAGCTCCAGAAAACCAATCGGCTCAAGATGGTCCATCTGACTCAGTCACAATACCTGAAGGTTCTGTTCAGGTCAACAAAGGAAAATGGGTTCTTATCGAAGATTCAACCGTAACAGGAAAATGTACGCTACAAACCGGTCCTCAACCTGAAGCCATAACCGGGGACGAGGTTACCTTTACCACAGAACAAGAAGATGAAGTATTCGAGGAACTTCTCAGGGACATAAACAAAAGTACAAGTGATGCATTAGCTCCATACCTCATGTGGGTGAAGCTCAGGTGTGAAACAAAGTTATCCGACATGGCTCCAGGATTGAGCGACAACAAACATTGGGACAGGCTCATCAGGCTGGAAGAGAGGGCCCTCCAGTTAGCTCACACCGATCTTATCCAACCGGCTTTCAGTAAAACCGCAGTACTTCTTGAAAATGCTCGGTTACAAGCAATGGAGAATGCTTTTCAAGAAACTAAAGGAGCGACTCTAAATCCGATTGAAATGAGAATGGACGAACGGTTCATCGCGGTGCGAGAAAAGATCGTACAAAATCTCGATCTTTTTGATATGCAGTGGAGGAAAGGTTGCCGAAGCCAACTCAATAATGCCGACTTATATCAGAGTAAGCCATTCTATGTGATCGGTGAGGCATCCGAAACGACGGAAAACCTGGAACAAGACACTTCTCAAACTGCTAAGGCTCTAGAAATCGATCAAATAAAGCAAGCGGTGGTTGATACAGTTGATTCATGCCTTGGAAGTTATAAAACCGCCACTGATGAGAGAATTGCAACGACTGAAGCTAATCTGTCAAACTCTATCAGGTCCATGATAGATACGGCTATGCAGACCTCAGTCAAAACCCTGATCGCCGAGTCCATTCAAACCGCAACCGCTCCATTATTAGACATGCTGCAGGCAATGGCCATTCAAATTGGGGAGATGTCCAAAGTTCAAGTCAGCACAACTCAAATGCAAATCAAATCGGATGCTGAAACCGCTAAGAGGCTGCAAGAGGAAGAAATGGAAAGGGTACGGTTGCAGAAGGAAATTGAGGACAAGGACTATGAGTTTGCCCAGAAATGCAACGAGGAGGAACAGGCCAATATCCAGGAATCTCCACCGGTTCAACCGTCCCATTCAATGAACACAAGGAATAAGAAGAAACGGAGCGCAATTGTGAAAGTAATGAAGCGGACAGAACAAAGAGCAGTTGTACCAGTCGTAGTAAATGTGCAACCGCTTGATGAAGAAGAAGAAGAAGATGCTGAGGAACTTAACCAGCAGAAAAGAAGGGCAGTTGAAAGCTCAACCGCAACTCCAAGCTCCAGACCAATTATTGCTCCACCGCCTCCTCCACCAAAACCGGTCTGTGCCAATTTTGGGTTCAGCAAAAAGACTCTCGGTCATTCAAGTGTATGGGCCGGAATGATGATTGATGCTGCAAGACGCGACAGGGAGTGGAAGGAAAGAGAAGAAGAAGAAAGAAGACAGCTTGAGAAAGAACTGGAAAAAGAGGCTCACAAGGGGGACCATCCAAGCCTTAATCTTTCTATTTTTATCTTTCAAAACAGTTTTTGTCTAACTATGTTTCTGGAACTCGGATACTTTATCATATTTCTCTCCGCTAGCTCTCACACACCCTCTTCGAAAATCAAACACACGTTTTTGAAATATTTTCTTCATACTCAAGTCTCTAAATAAAGTTTTTCAAACCGGCCACTCATTACAAGTTTTGAATATTTATTCTAAATAATCAAAAAGAGAGAAATTGATAGAAAAATTAAGTAAGTTAATTTTCAAACCGGCCACTCATTACAAGTTTTGAATATTTATTCTAAATAATCAAAAAGGGAGAAATTGATAGAAAAATTAAGTAAGTTAATTTTCAAACCGGCCACTCATTACAAGTTTTGAATATTTATTCTAAATAATCAAAAAGGGAGAAATTGATAGAAAAATTAAGTAAGTTAATTTTTGAAACCGGCCAGACGAACTAAACAGTTGTTAACTTTCATGTGCAGATACAGATCAAAAACGTATGAACCGGTTGGGGCATCAAAACCGGTTGCTGCTATACTTCAAAGAAACTAGTCACAAGTGATCAAGTTAAAGATCAGAGGAACCGGTTTTTACTTTCCCAAGCGACCGGTCAGCAAAGACAAAAGCTTTCATACCAGCCGGATCATACTGCACAAGACACAAAAACCGGAAGATTCAAACTTCAAGAGTGACGCACCATGACGAAAGAAACGTGTCTTGAAAGAATAAAAGAAGATCAGATCCGATCGAAAGCATGCGAGGAAAGCAATGATGCTTTATTGATCCGAAGTTTACAACCTGAGGTGCATGTCCAACACGTGTCCAGATTTGAAAACCGGCTATGTCATCTTCAAATCAGAGCTGCCTTCATGACTGCCAGGTGTTGAGGAAGGTGAAGCGTGCAAGCAATCTTTCTGCACCGGCGTGATAACGATCAACCAATCCAAAGGAGAGAGAAGAAAGTGACCGTTGGCTCCTCTAAGCTATAAAAGGAAGATGAAGTGTCTTCATTTAATACGAATCGAAAAAGCAAGAAAATCATTCAATACAAGTCAAGCAATAAGTTCTAGAGAGATAAACTCTTATATTCCAAAACCGGTGTGTCTAAAACCGGAGGTTTTCTATAGTGTGCTGTGTTGAGTTGTTGTATTACATCAAAGAGTGAGTTTGGTGTAACCGGCGAGTAGCGAAGTTGGGCTCGACCGGAGGTGTTGTTGTAACTACAAAAGTTAGTGGAGATCCTTCTCATAACCTGAGAAGAAGGGGTGACGTAGGAGGGTTTGCTCCGAACATCCATAAAAATCCTTGTCGCGTGTTCTTTCTTTCGCTTTCATTACTTACTTACTTAGTGCAACCTCAAACCGAATTAATCGTACTCCTAAAACTGGTCTATTCATATCCATAAAACCGACTCCTTCTAAAACATCATCTAAAGACGCATAAGTTGCTTCAACCTGAAACTAACATTTCCGCCCTTGAACCCGGTTCAAGAGTCTGTGACAGTTTGTGTAGTGCTGAGAACGGTTATAGTCTTTAACCGGACTATCACCAAAGTGTTGTGTGTGTTGTAAGCGGCCACCTTTCCAGAAACCGGAAACACCCCGGTCCTCCAAGGGCGTCCCCGATCCTAACACATTCCATTATTGGATCTCAAAACCAGATTTTTTTTATGGTAGATAAAGATGCGAGGTTTATTCACTCAAATGGATTTGGAAGAAACTCTACTAGGGTTTGATAAGATGCCCAGTTCGTGAACAATGGAAGAGAAAAAGAGAAAGAATCGTAAGATATTGTCTCATATTCATCTACATTTATTGAACAGTATTCTACAAGAATTTATGAAAAAGACGAGTGTTTCTTTATTATGGATGAACTTAGAACAATTATGTATGACAAAAAGACTTACTAGTAAGTTGGATTTGAAGTAACGATTATATTTTCATCGTATGTTAGAAGGTACGCCTCTACAAGAGTATATATTGGCATTTAAAGAAACTGTTACTGATTTGAAAGCCTTGGAAGTCATACTTGACGATGAAGATTAACCTTGATTCTTCTATGTTCGTTGCCCCATCATATATCACTTTTTAGGATACTATTCTATTTAGTCGTGATGTAATCACTACTACTATTTATTCGATTTATTTTATTATTTAATATTTAATTATAAAAAAAATATTATTAATTTTTAATGTTATAATTCGTTTTGTTTATTTATAATTTCATTCTGAAAAAAAAAATCTGGATGAGTAAGTGATGCAGAAACAAGTAAAAATATATTATAATTAGGTGAAATATAATTTACAGAAAAACAAATTGAAAAAAATATTTTTATTTATATAATTAGGATAATTTGGATAATCTTAATCTGATCCGAACTCAATCCGATTCAATCTCAATTCAATAAGAAATATCCAATCCGAATTAGTATTTCAGATTCACGTCAGATTGTATTTTGGATTAATCCATCTAATACTCACCCTTAATGGTATATATGAGTGAAAAATTTAGAGATTAATGAAGGATGATTTCAATTGAGAGTAAATGAGTGTTAATAATGATATCTTTGATAATAATGTACACTAGTAAAAAAAGGCTCAATAACGACGGTAGGGGTCGTCGGTATTGGGATATAAGTCGTCGATATAAATAATTTGGGACGGTTAAAAAGAAGTCGTTAATCGTCGGCATTGCCCTTGTCGTTATAGCTTAGTTACACATATAGCGACCAATTTAGTACCGTCGCCATAAAGCCCTCTATGTCAACGACTTTCACTGTCGCCATAGAATAGTCTATAACGACCACTCTTACCATCGCCATTAAATAGTATATAACGACCACTCTTACCGTTGCCATAGAATAGTCTATAACGACCACTCTTACCGTCTCCATAGAGGACTCAATCACGACCACTCTTACCGTCGCCATAGAGGACTCAATCACGACCACTCTTACCGTCGCCATAGAAAACTCTATGACGACCACTCTTGTCGTCGCCATAGAGGATTTTATCACGACCACTCTTACCGTCGTCATTAAAGACTCTATGACGACCACTCTTACCCCTCACCATTGAGTAACCTATTTGTAGTGATAATATTTAAAATATTAAAACAAACTAAATAAAATTCTTAAAACATAAACCTAACATAGAATATTATAAACTATTTAGTTTTAAGGTTTTAATAAACAATTTCCTAACTTACCATTGAACAGTAATTAGTTCACAACTATTTAATTACTACAAAAAGAAAATCGAAATTGTTTTATAGTTTTAACAAAATGAACAGTTTTAAGCAAGACAATTGAGAACGTTTCAGAAGAAAATTCATTTGTTCCACTTTACACTTCAAAATGAATCCTCCTTAAAGCACAAAATTGGATCTACTTCATCCACCTGAACCAAAAACAAAAGAGAATTATGCACAAATCTTACACAACTATTAGATCATTCTATTTGATCGATTCTAAACCATAAATATCAACTATATAATATTCCTTTTAAATATATTGATATATAAATAATATCAAATCCTAATATCAGTATATCCTTCATGATCATTGTATTTGTTCAATTTTGAATCATAAAAATTAACTATATAATATTCATTTGACAAATATTGATACATAAATTATCTTAAATCTTAATATCAATATAGCATTAATGATCATTCTACTTGATCGATTTTGAATCATAAAGATCATCTATATTAAATATATGTCAAAGGAGAGAAAAGAGATGTGAGAAAACCTGAGTAAAGAGAGCAATACACCGTTGACACCTAGCAAAGCAATCACGTCCCTTCCATTTAGAGTCAATTGAGATTTCTATTATAATTGTGCTCTTATATAAAATGTTATAAAAAAATTACAAACTACAACTTACAAAAACAAAAGTTAAAATAACAAAAATTACAAAAACAAATACCTATTTATCCATTGAACAATGAAAATTATTCATTGTCTTCTTGAATATCATCTGATATGAACCCATCCATGAAATACTTAACAAGTTAAAATAACCAAAATAGTATTTCATAGTAATATAAACAATAAAATATGTAATGACATAATAGTCTGACCTATATCATGAAGCGATACACTTGGTGACATTGATGAAGTGGGAGTCATTGATGCATTGGGTGACATAAATGACATTATAATTGCCAATTTTTTCTCAAATTCAGCTTTATCAGCCAATCTTTCATCGTGAACTGCTTTTAGTTTGGCTTCAGTTCCAGCTTCATATGCCTTTTGATGATCAGCTAACTTTTGTAATTCATTCTTAAGGGCAATGTTTTCTTGGTGGAAGCTTTGTTGTAGATTCTTTATTTCTCAATTCTGAAGGAAGGACTCCTCCTCCCATTCCAATCACAGATCCATGCTTTTGATGCCCAAATACCATGTCAGCTAAATTAATATTTGAAATTGACGGATTTTCTAATCTCACCGCACACATTTCATCCTTCAACAATATATATCGATTTAAAAACATAAATCAAACAATAAATATAAATAAAACATTAAATACTTACAACTTTGAGTTTTACAGTAGGATTAACAATTTTGTCCTTCTGTTTCCTAGTCTCAAGAAAGACGTCTTCAAAAGTTGGAGGATGTCCGTACCTTAATTCCTAAATACCATAAAAATAAGTAAATTATCTTCTTTATAAAAGTTATGAAATAAATTTCAATTATATGTCTTACCATTTCACATTGTACTTGTGAAAAAGGTTTGCTCCCAGAATGATGCACAAACAATACACTTTTTCTATTATTAGAATTAGTTGTGCTCATTTTCTGAAATTAATAAAATTTTATAAACTATACAAATTATTTATAATAGAAAATTATTAGTATAGAAATAACCTTGAAACGATCGGTCGAGAAGCGGTGTGTAATTAACCAATCCCAATCCTCCTGTAAAATTTCATGTGGTTTGTCTGCCTTAATTCTTACTAAATTACCCATGTGGGGCTTGATATGCTTAAGATTTATTTCGCATCTCCAATTATCCCACAAATCGTTCATGTGTTTCAATGTGGCATCGCGATAGCTAGACATATTTTCACTATCAAATTTATCTTGAAAATACGAGTTAATTTTAGTAGTTCAATTATAAAAAATAATCTAACAAAAAAGCGTAAAATAATTTGACATAAAAGATAGTTTTTAATGTTGTAAATTTAACTCACAGTTGTCGTCTGCCACAAATGATCTATAACCGCCGGAGTTAAAAAT
The DNA here is from genome assembly GCF_907164915.1 of Impatiens glandulifera. Taxonomy (NCBI): domain Eukaryota; kingdom Viridiplantae; phylum Streptophyta; class Magnoliopsida; order Ericales; family Balsaminaceae; genus Impatiens; species Impatiens glandulifera. The sequence continues at coordinate 120,462,980 of NC_061862.1, read as the reverse complement.
TCTCATTTCAATGTGCGATTTGGAATGACTTGATTATGACGCACTAAATCCCCTAAGTGACGAGACCACCTTTTCCTATTTTCACAACATGGTCTGTTGTTCATCGGATTGAAAATTAGCGGTAACTTCTCTCCACTCTCCAGTTTCGTCAATGCTAAATTTTTGTTAGTTCCTCGTTTTTTTTGAAGCAGGTGGAGGTGGTGCTACATTACAAATAATTGTTTCTGAATTACAAAACACATAAATACTTATTGATTAAAGAAACTTTAATTTAATATTTATACCTGATTCGGTCATTGATTCAGCATCATCAATAAGAGGTACCACATTGATCTTTGTTGTATGTTCCTCATTAGTCGATGGGAGTACTACATTAATCGATGGTGGTACTACAGTATTCGATGGTATATGTTCCTCATTAATAGGTTGATCAGATACTACATTTTGCATGTGTTGTGTAGTACTTCTTCTTTGTAATTGTGCAACAATGGCAGCCAAGCCAAGTAGTGGTAATGTTTTCTTCTTCTTTGCTTGAGGTCTCATCATCCCTACAATAACAATATAATAATTAATGCAATAAACATATTGTTTAAATAATGAATAATAACATATAATGTTTGATCAATAAACAATAATAATGATAATATATTAACCTTTAAAGAATATCAAATGTTTGAGTATCGAGGATTTGTATTCGTTGCAATCTTCCAACCTAATTTATTTGTATTGTCTTTCACATAAAACACTTGTTTTGCTTGAGTGGCCAATATAAAAGGTTCATTTTGACTTCTCAAGGTTCGGTTGCAATTTATGCTCACAAAACCACTTCTATCAACTTTGATTCCTCTATCTCCAGAATGCACATCAAACCACTTGCACTTAAAAACTAGAATCCGTTTTTCACAAAGATATTGCATTTCAATAATTTATTCTAATACTCCATAATAGTTCATTGTTTCAGTGCCATTATTTCCAACCACAAGAATGCCACTGTTTTGTGTCTTTAAACCTCGATCATGCATTTCTATGGTGAATTTATATCCGTTTACTTTACAATATACAAATTTCTTTGCATACGTCGTAGGACCGCGTTCTAAAGTTATAAGATCTTTTGTTCTTTGATTTTTGTTTGTTAAACATTCCACCTATCAAGTTCAAACAACGTGTTAAGTCTTTTTTGAGAAACACATATGATCTTATTCAAAATTTTCAACTTACTTTATCCTTGAAAAAGTATGAATATTGTCTATCAACTTCATCATTTGACAAAACTTGTGTATTTAGAACACGTTCTTGCATGTACTCACTACACATAAATTTGGATATAATTTAATCATGATAAAAGCAATCCTTAAAAAAAATAATATTAATTGAAAAATAAGTTAATATGCATACTTGTAAAATGGTTCAGCTTCTTCACAATTTTTTAATAGGTACACATGAGCTCGCTCTCGATCACCATCTTCATAAATATATGGCGTGCCAGTTGATAATTCTTCAATGGTAGAAAATATTGATAAACAAGTTTCTGGTTGAACAGAAATTCGTACTGATAAATCTTCAAAATATCTTGAGCACAAACTGATACTTTCATTTACAAGATAACCCTCAGAAATCGAAGCTTCTGGATGTTTCTTATTTCGAACATATGTCTTCAAAATAATTATATACTGTTCTATCGGATACATCCACCTATATTGAACAGGTCCTCCAAGTAAAACTTCCAATGCCAGATGAATTGATAGGTGTACCATTATGTCAAAAAATAATGGTGGAAATATTTTTTCCAACTTGCAAAGTGTCAAAGTAATATCAATTTTAAGTTGTTCCAAGTCCTCTTTCTTTATTGATTTCGAACATAACATAGAAAAGAACTTCGATAGATCAACAAGGGCTTCATACACTTCATTTGGAAGTAATCCACGTGTTGCAAGAGGAATCATGTATTCTAGCAATATGTGACAATCATGACTTTTAAGACCTGAAATCTTTGATTCACTAACACTTATACAACCTCCAATGTTTGAACAAAAACCTTCCGGCATTTTTAATCCTTTAAGAAATTGGCAAAGTTGTATTTTTCCTTTGGAGGACAATGTGTAAGGAGCGATGGGATACTCAAGATTATTACCATTGACAACAGGATGTAAAGAATGTCTTATATTCATGAGCTACAAATTGAGACGTGAATTAAGATTGTCTTTAGTTTTACCGGGAAGATCCATAATTGTTCCAATAACACTATCACAAATATTCTTTTCAATATGCATCACGTCCAAATTATGTCTCAATAATAATGATTCCCAATAAGGTAACTCAAAAAAAATACTCATCTTATTCCAATTATCACCCTGACTTTCATGAGTTATTTTTGTCTTTTTAATAGGGTCCCTACTCAAGATTATACCTTTCAAATCTTGTACTTGATGTAAAATATCTTTTCCTGATAATAATTCAGGTGACTTTCTAATTTCAATCGTACCATCGAACAAATCATTTTCCTTTCGAAATTTGTGGTTTTCTGAGAGAAAATGTCGATGACACATGTAACACTCTTTACGACCATTTATCAATCTCATTGAGATGATATTTTTATTACAATAAGGGAATGATAACTTTCATTTTGTACTCCAACCAGATAAATTTGCATATGCAAGAAAATCATTAATCGTCCATAATAATGCAGCTCGCAAAGTAAAATACCGTGAAGTTGATGCATCAAATGTTTTTATTCCAATTTTCCACAACTCACTCAACTCATCTATCAACGGTTGTAAATAAATATCAATTGCATCTCCAGGACTATCTGGACCAGGAATTAGCATTGATAAAATGAAATTAGATGATTGCATGTATATAGTTGGTGGTAAATTATAAGGAATAAAGATCACATGTCAAATACTATACGATGTTTTCCCATTTGAAAATGGTTGAAACCCATCCCTTGCGAGACCAAGTCTCAAGTTACGAGGCTCTAAGGAAAAATCTTTATAATTTTCATCAAATGATTTCCATGTCATAGAATCAGCCGGATGTCTCAGAATATCATCATCGACTCTTGTATTCTTGTGCCATCTCATTAAATGAGCGGTTTTTGAGCACATATATAATCTTTGTAACCTTTGTGTTAGTGGAATATAACGTAACACTTTATTTGGGATAGTTTTTCCATTGACTTTCTTTATAGTTGCTCCACTAGAATTATCAAGTTTCCATCTAGACAATCCACAAATTTTACAAGATTGCAAATCCTTGCGCTCTTTCCGAAATAACATACAATTATTTTTGCACGCATCTATATTTAAAAAAAAAAGACCAATATCCCTAATAAACTTCTAACACTCATAATATGAATCTGGAAGATTAGAATTTTCAGGTAATATTTCTTCCTTCAACAATTTTAACAACATGTTAAAAGATGTATTTTCCCATTGTCCAGCATTCTTGAGGTGAAGTAAGTTAACTAATGTTGACGATTTTGAAATTCTCGATCCTTGGTACAAAGGTTCTTTGGAATCATTTAACAATCTAAAAAAAACTTTAGCTTCCTCATGTGGTTCTTCACTATCATTACCACGATTTGAATCTTCTACATCATTATCACTGTCTTCATCATTATCACTCTCTAATTCATCATTATCATCCTCTAACTCATCGTTATCACCATCTAATTCATCATTATCACCCTCTAATTCATCATTATCATCCTCTAACTCATCATTATCACCTTCTAATCCATCATTATCAACCTCTAATTCATCATTATCACCCTCTTCATAACTTCTAGATCGCTTTTCCCCATGACAATACCAAAATGTATAACTTTGTCTTAGTCCATACACAATCAAGTGGCTTTTCACGATGTCTCTATCCAAGTAACTTCTATTCCCACATTTAACACACGGACATGCAATGTTACTTGTTCTACCTGATCTCTCAGAAAAGTCCAAAAAAGAATTAACCCCTTGAATATATATTTGACTATCTCGATGTTGACGTGGAAGATTCATCCATGTTTTATCGAGTGTATGCATTCTACAAATAAATTATAATATCATTTTAACGTAAGACTCTTTACAAAAATTTGAATTGTTTAAGACAATTCAAATTCAAGAGTTAAAGACAATTAACACAAAATTTTGCACGCTTTGTCATGTGGGTCAACACTTGTCTATCATATTTATTCCTAAATATATCAAATGAAAGATAACACAATAAAAGTTGATACCTGATATTTGATGAATTAATGATCAACACGCAAGAACTCTGAAATTTTTTCAACGAAAAGAATGGAGATGAATACCTGAAATACTATTAAGACATTAAGAAATAGAAATAATTAAAAACCACTTATGAATGACAAAACAAAGTGGCGTGAGAAGAACAAATAAGAAATATTTTATCAATAAAATTATCAGCGACAAAAATGATGATAAATACCCTGATTTCTTTTTTAATTTTGAAATAGAGGCGATAGCCAAACAATTCACAGTTCCATATATCTCTTTCTTATTAACTAAATTCAGCTGAAAGAATGAAGTTGATAGACCATATTCATAATAACCATGCCATTGAAGGAGCCTTTAAGAAGCTTTTTATAGATTTGAAATAAAAAAAACATGTCATTATTCATGCACAAAGATAAATTCAACTAACTAAAACTAACTAATAATTGCAAATTATATTATAAGAGTTATGAAAATCAGGATTCAGGATACATATTTCATCATATTTTCAAATGATTATGCTAACATATAGACACTATCTTACATATCTAGAGAATTAATTCAAACCTACACATAAAGCATGTTATATAATTGAGTTTAAAGTTTTATACTTCACTACAAGACAATCATATAACCTACAGTAATATTGAGTTAGTTTTAAAATTTTAGGTGAGTTTTAAAATTTTAGGTGCTACCAACATGTGAAAATAATTGAGAAAGCTAAATGTTGAAATATAACCATATTTTAGTTACAATATTATTAATCTCATAAGAGGAATAGAAAAAAAATACATAATAGCGTTTATATACTAGATTGTATTAGTTTGGTTAATGAGAATCCATTCATTGGACAACAATAATGAAATGGTAAAAACAGAACTCTAAAATTACAAACCACGACTAATTGATTTTCTGATGATCATCATTAAGATAATGTTGATGAATAGAGAAAGTGGAGTTCTAATTCAATTTCAGATTCTTTAAGTGTTTGGACATGTTAAGTGGATGTAAGTGGTTTTGTGTGTCATTTTTATACATCGATTTTCTTAAAGAGTAATTTGTGGGGTGTATTATTCTTGACATACACATAAAGCATGTTCATCTTTAACAATACTAAAATCTAACTGCTAACAACATCAATATAAATTTACTCTCATATCAATTTTGTTCGTAATCCTGGCCATAAGGTACTCTATTAGCAAATATATTTAATATAATTTCTAAAGTAACTGTCTGTAACATAAACTAAGTAAGTGCGCATTATCTAAGCATTTCTAGAAATTTCATTTGATTTCACAGTATATTTCCATCTAGAAACTCACTCATCGGTAAATATATCAAAATGATAGGTCATAGACAAAAATGATACCTGGAGGCTAGACCTTGGACGAAAATTGGGATGTGCTGCCGAAGAACTGAAGTAGAAGAACAAGACTATGTCTATTCGTCTACTGACTACTCGTCTCTCGTCTAATCGACTGTCCGAGTACTAGAGAAGAAGTTAAGATGCATGAATTGGAGAATCTGAAGGTTGAAGAAAGCCAAGGCGAGTTGAGGAATAAGGTTGTTCAAATTTTGCGAGTAATCGGTATATTGTTTGCATCAATTCGTCGTGCATACGGCTAGTTTGTTTTCCAGTGGTGAAATCATTCTGAGATCGATCGCGGAAACAGAGAGCGGGAGAAACCGGGAGAGGGGAGCCAGGGCGAGGAACAATCGGAATCGGGAGGAACGGAGAGCGGGAATGGTGAACAGAATAACTAGAGGTGGGAGCTGAATCTGAATTGAAGACCTAACATTATTTTGTTTTTAATTTTAGTATAAACCATTTAAATAGGCCTATGATCTTTTATCAATGTTTAAATTTTCTCTTAAACTTACTGAAAATTCAATTCATCCAACTACTCATACCTCTGAAAAATGTTACACTAAATAGCTTATGATCTAGACACTGAACAAGTAATCAAAGCTCTCTTAGCAAAAATAAATAAATAAGAAACAAGTTAGATTAATATTAATGACAACACAATCATGATTCATATTTTATTTATCTAATTGTTGTTTAATATGTTGACTAATATAGTGTGATTTTATTTTCCAACTTCAGTTCTCTTATTTCTCAAAAGAATTTATGTCATTCTTTGGGTATTGAATTTTCAAACGTTTTATTTATATTTTATAAAGATATAAATAATGAATGTGTTCAATATAACAAGTATTATGAAAATTGAGATATAAATAATGGATAAACTAATATAAATTCATTATTCTAAGTGTTATATCTAACTCCTAATACCTCTAATTAATTGTTGTAATTTAGATATATATTAATTAATTTAAATTATAAGTACTTTTATTTAAAAAAAATTAAATAATAATTATAATAATATAAATAAATTATACTATACATAACATAAATTGTGAAATAAAATGGTGACTAATGAAATTAAAAATATGTATTAAAGAGATCAATAAAAAATTTAAAATATTATCATAATTCAACAAATTGATATAGATTATTTTAATTTAATATATTTAATTAAATTACATTTTATTTAAAACTAAGAAGGTATACCGGTATAGTGGTTACAATAACGAGGGTTTTTAAGTGGTCGTTATAAAAGCCCAAATACCGAGGGCTGTTGAAGTGGTCGTTATAAAGGCCCAAATACCGATGGCTTTTTAAGTGGTCGTTATTAAACCCCAAATACCTACAACTATTGTCATGGCCGGCATTGATATACTATATACCAATGGGTTTTGTTCCCGTCGGCATTTTTTTGTCGCTATTGAAGCTTTTTTTTACTAGTGGTATGGTGATATATGTGGGTATGAATTTGAAATGTGAGTGAATACTGATTTGAATTGTGAGTGAATGTGTGTTAAGAATGCATCCTTGCAAATAATATATTGTGATATATCTGGGTGTGTTTTTAAGAAATGAGTGAATTGGGATTTAAATCGATAGTAAATGAGTTTTAAGAATGCATTCTTGAAGATAATGTATGGTGATATATGTGGATATGAATTTGAGAGTGAGTGAATGATGATTTGATTTAAATTATAATGGATAGGTGCTAAAATGTATATTTAAAAGATAATGTATATCACCATAAGTGAGTACAAATTAAGAGATGAGTGAAGTGTGATTCAAATTGAGAGTGAATGAATGTTAAGAATGCATTATTGAAGTATAATGTATGGTGATAATTTGAGTGTGAATTTGAGAGATTAGTGAATGATGATTTGAATTGAGAGTAATTGAGTGTTCAAAATATCATCCTTGAAAATAATGTTTGGTGATATATGTGTGTGTAAATTTGAGTGTCGAAGTGAATATTAATAATACATTCTTGAAGGATAATATATGGTCATATATGTGAGTGTGAATTTGAGAATGAGTGAATGGTGATTTGATTTGAATTAAAATAGGCAGGTGTTAAAAATGAATCATAAAAGATAATGTATGATGGTATATGTTAAACTAAGAGATGAGTGAAGTATGGTTAAAGTTGAGAGTGAATGAGTTTTTAGAATGCATTCTTAAAAGATAATGTATGGTTATATATGTGGGTACGAATTTGAGAGATTATTTAATGATGATTTGAATTGAGTGTTAATAATATCATTCTTATAAACAATTTTTATGGTGATACATGTGAGTGTGAATTTAAGAGGTGAGTCAATGATGACTTGAATTAATGTTGGTATGTGTTAAAATGCATCACTAAGTATAGTACATGGTCGTATATGTGAGTGAGAATTTGAGATATGAGTGAATTGTGATTTGAATTGAGAGTGAATGAGTGTTAAGAATGCATCCTTAAAGGATAATGTATGTTAATATATGTGGGTGTGTATTTGAGAGTGAGAATGGTGATTTGATTTGAATGGAAATAGGTAGGAGTTAAAATACATTATTAAAAGATAATATGGTGGTATATATGAATGTAAATTGAGATATGAATGAAGTGTGATTTGAATTTTGAGTGAATAAGTGTAAATAACTCATTTGTTAAAGTATAATATATGGTGGTATATGTGGGTACGAATTTGAGAGATTAATGAATGCTAATTTGAATTGAGAGTGAATGAGTGTTAAGAATGTCATCCTTGAACATAATTTATAGTGATATGTGGTTGTGTGTAACTGAGAGGTGAGTGAATGATGATTTGAATTGAAAGTGGGTAGGTATTAAAATTCATCATTAAGGATAATGCATGGTTGTATATTTGACTGCAAATTGAGAGATGAGTGAATGTTGACTTGAATTAAAGTAATTGAGTGTTAAGAATGCATCCTTGAAAGATAATGTATTGTTATATATGTGGGTGTGAATTTGAGAGTTAGTGAATATTGATTTGAATTGAAATCGATATGTGTTAAAAATGCATCATTAAAAGATAATGTATGGTGGTATACACGATGTGAATTAAGAAATGAGTCAAGTGTGATTTGAATTGAGAGCGAATTAGTGATAAAAATGTATGCTTGAATGATAATATATGGTGGTATATGTGGGTGTGAATTTTATTGATTAATTAATGATAATTTGAATTAAGAGTGAATAAGTGTTAGGAATGTCATCCTTTAAAATGATGTATGGTGATATTTGTGGGTGTGAATTAGAGAGGTGAATGAATAATTAGTTGAATTTAAAGTGGGTAAGTGTTAAAATGCATCTCTAAGGATAATTATTATTTGTATATGTGAGTACAAATTTAAGAGATGAGTGAATTGTGATTGGAATTGAGAGTGAATGATTGTTAATAAAGAATCCTTAAAGGATAATGTATGGTGATATATCTGATTGTGAATTTAAGAGTTAGTGAATGGTGATTTGATTTGAAATGAAAGGAGTAGGTGTTACAAATGCATCATCAAAAGATAATGTATGGTGATATATGTGAGTATGAATTGAGAGACAAGTGAAGAGTGATTTGAATTGAGAGTGAATGAGTGTTAAGAATGTATTCTTGAAGGATAATGTATGGTGGTATATGTGTGTGAAATTTTGAGAGTAATGTATGATTATTTGAATTAAGAGTGAATGAGTGTAAAGAATATATTCTTTAAAAATAATGTATGGTGATATATGTGGATGTCAATTTAATATAGGTGAGTGAATTATGATTTGAATTGATAGTGGGTAGGTGTTATAATGCATGATTAAGGGTAATTCATGGTGGGATATGTGAGTGCGAATTTGATAGAGAAGTGAATTGTGATTTGAATTAAAAGTGAATGAATATTAAGAATGCATCATTAAATAATAATGTATGGTGTATATATAGGTTCAAATTGGAGAGATGAGTGAATTATGATTTAAATTTAGAGTTGTGTTAAAAACCCATCTTACAAGATAATGTATGTTTGTATATGTGTGCGAATGTGATAGATGTTTAGACAATCATATTAATAATGCATTTATTTTTTTCTTTTAGTTTTAATATTTTAAAATTATATATATATATATATATATATATATAATTTATAAAATATAATAAATAGGTATAATATATATTTTTAACTAATAAAATTAAACCAAAATATTTAATATTATATTTTAACATATTTTAAATAATTAATAAATAATTTTTACTTTGATTTATAATTTTTATTATAGTTAAAATATTGTTAAATGTTTTAATGATTAAGGAGGTCTGGATATTTTAGATCTTACTTCTTTTAATAAGGGCCTAATGTCAAAATTGTGTAGTAGATTTGGAACGAAGTCGAATAGTTTTTGAACATCGATAATCATCATTAGTGTGGTTGATGTTTTACCATCCGATCAATGAAACATTATTTGATATATTGTTTTCTTACGGTTCTTTTGAAATGTATATTTTAAATTCAACACCAAATTAATTAAACACAGAATATTTTAACAATATAAGTTCAACTTTTTAACTAACAAATATATATATATATAATGATGCTTAATTTTTAAAGTGTTCGAATTGCCCGGTCGAGATCTGTGGTTAAAGTGGGTTGACCCTTCATAAAATTAAAAATGCTATATGTATGTTTCGAAATTGAAACATAACAAAACAAGTATAACCCTTTAACCAACTAGGGTAATACCACTTTATATTTTAAATTCAACACCAAATTAGATGGACGCGGGACATTTTAACAATATAAGTTCAACTTTTTAACTAACTAATATATATATGTATAATTATGCTTAACCAAGTGTGTTTGGAATGTGGTTTGTCGAGGGATAATAGGCCGGTATCAATAGAAAGTGGTTTAAAAAATATGAATTAAATAATTGATTAACCAAAGTGTGAGGTCATGATGTTAAATATTAAAAATATGAATGAAATGTTTGATTGACCAAAGGGAAAGTGTATGGTCACGAGATTAGAGGTTTATTCGAAAAGAATATGTGATAAGATATGTGAGTAGATAAGTTGTTTTACCGAAGTGAATAAAATATGGAATGAGAGAATTCTATTTTTTATTTTAATATATTATTCTTGATTTATTAAGAAATTTAAACATTCAATACATATTATTATTATTTTTTATTAAATTTATTTTATCTATATTTTTATCCGTGTGCATCGCACGTGAATCTTCGTAGTAATAAGTAATATTAGACCCCAATAGATAATTTATATAATTATTCAAAATCTAACTTATAAAATATATATACATACACAAAATTATAAAATTATTTCAACAATTATAAGTGGTCTAGCGGTTAAGTGTTAACATTTCATACTAGTGACTATGTTTCGAATCCTTACAAAAGAAGTAATTATTATATGTGAGTGCGCGGACCTTGGTAGTTGAAACAAAAGTGAGAATGTTGGATTGAGTAACGCAAATATTGGTGAAAAATTTATAAGGGTTCGTTTATGAAGGAAATGTTGGCTTGAGTATTACAAACATTGGTGATAAAAACTTAAGAGTTCGTCCATGGAGGGAATGTCGACTTATAGTAAAGAAAACACTGGAGAGAAAGTCTAAGGGTTCATCCAAGGAGGGTGATTTAGGGCTTAGGATCATGCCCAAATGCTTTTAAGAATGCACTCTCGAATTTGGTTATTAAATAATCAAAATCATTATTGATATAAAAACTTAAATGAATTGGTTAGTTGATTTTTTTGGTATTTTTATTTTTTCAAATAAGTATATAATAATAAATAATATTAGACACAAATAGATAATTTATATAATTATTCAAAATATAAAATACAATATATATATATACACAAAAATTATGAAATTATTTCAACAATCATAAACGGTCTAGCGATTAAAGTGTTAACATTTCATACTAAAGATCAGAGTTCGAATCTCTCTAAAAGAAGTAATTATTATATGTGAGTGCGTTAATATTGGTAAATGAAGCGGAAGCGAGAATGTTGGCTTAAGTAAGAAAAACATTGGTGATAAAAACCTAAGGGTTTATGCCTAAATGTGTAATAGAATGTTTTAGAATGCACCCTCTAATTTGGTTATTAAATAATAAAAATCATTATAGATATAAAAACTTAAATGAATTGGTTAGATGATTTTTTTTAATATTCTTATTTTTTCAAATAATTCTATAATAATAAGTAATATTAGACCTATAAATCATTATATTCTATTGATAATTTGATTCAAAATTCAATATTTGAAGATTTGTGTTATCGAAACTACTTTTATTTCTACATAAGGAATGCTTTCAATTTATATGATTTTGGATATGTTTAAAAAAAATAACAAAATAATTTTAAATAAAACGAGTGGATAAAGATAAGTTTTGTCATATTTTTTAAAAATTAGATAAAAAAATTAAATTAAATTATGTTGGGTCAAATTATTTTGACTAAGTGTTGAAATAATTTAACCATTGAGATTTTGATGATGCAATGACTTATGAGTTTTGATGCAGGTGTATTGAATTCATATTTCATAAGACTTGGCTCTAATGAAGGTCATTAGACCGATTTTGACATTAGATGCATAGAATTAGACGTGCAGTCTAACTCAACGGAGTTAGACGTGCAGTCTAGTGAATGCATAGAATTAGACGTGCAGTCTAATGAATACATAGAATTAGACGTGCAGTTTAACTCAACGGAGTTAGACGTGTAGTCTAATGAATTCTCGAATTAGACGCAAGTTTAATATATACGGAATTAGACGTGACGTGCAGTCTAATGGATTGTGAAAGTTAGACGTGAGTCTAACTCCTTCAGACAAGTCTGAGGTAGAACCGGAATTAGACGTGCAGTCTAACTTAGTGGAGTTAGACGTGCAGTCTAATGGTTATTGGATAATTAAACGTATAGTCTAATTAAGTGAAAGTTAGACGTGAGTCTAACTCCTTCAGACAAGTCTGAGGTAGAACCGGACTTAGACGTGCAGTCTAACTCAGTGGAGTTAGACGTGTAGTCTAATGGTTATTGGATAATTAGACGTGTAGTCTAATTCTATATATGATGAATGCATATTTTGGTATATGTATGCAGGTTTCCAATTTCTTCATCAAAAAGGGGGAAATTGTTGGGTCAAATTATTTTGACTAAGTGCTAAAATAATTTAACCATTGAGATTTTGTTGATGAAATGACTTATGAGTTTTGATGCAGGTGTATTGAATTCATATTTCATAAGACTTGGCTCTAATGAGGGTCATTAGATCGATTTTGGCATTAGATGCATAGAATTAGACGTGCAGTCTAACTCAACGGAGTTAGACGTGCAGTCTAATGAATGCATAGAATTAGACGTGCAGTCCAACTCAACGGAGTTAGACATGTAGTCTAATGAATTCTCGAATTAGACGCAAGTCTAATGTATAAGGAATTAGACGTGCAGTCTAACTCGACGAAGTTAGACGTGCAGTCTAATATATTTGCAATTAGACGGACAGTCTAATATGTGCGGAATTAGACGTGCAGTCTAACTCAGCGGAGTTAGACGTGCAGTCTAATATATGTGCGGAATTAGACGTGCAATCTAACTCAGTGGAGTTAGACGTGCAGTCTAATGGATTGTGAAAGTTAGACGTGAGTCTAACTCTTTCAGACAAGTATGAGGTAGAACCGGAATTAGATGTGCAGTCTAACTCAGTGGAGTTAGACGTACAGTTTAATGGTTATTAGATAATTAGACGTGTAGTCTAATTAAGAGAAAGTTAGACGTGAGTCTAACTCCTTCAGACAAGTCTGAGGTAGAACCGGAATTAGACGTGCAATCTAACTCAGTGGAGTTAGACGTGCATTCTAATGGTTATTGGATAATTAGACGTGTAGTCTAATTAAGTGAAAGTTAGACGTGAGTCTAACTCCTTCAGACAAGTCTGAGGTAGAACCGGAATTAGACGTGTAGTCTAACACAGTGGAGTTAGACGTGCAGTCTAATGGTTATTGGATAATTAGACGTGTACTCTAATTCTATTAGACCAGGCGGTCTAATAAACTCTTTTATTAGAAGGGGATGTTTGATTTTATTAGACTGATTTTCACAATCCGTCTAACTGAAATACGTCTAATGCTCAGCTTAAGCAGTATGCTTGAAGCTAGCATCCGCCTACCCACGTGCTATAGTTGTACCTTACTCCTGCTCCACTTTCTAGTGAAGATCAGTACAATTGCTATATCCAACCAACCAACGAATGCCACGTAAAAGAATTTTCCTCATATTAATTGTTTTGCAGGTACATCTCTGTTGGAATATTCGGCGTACTACCAGTGGTGTACGGCCACAATCCTTGTGCTCAGAACCTGTTGTGTACTATGGAGGCTTTCCAATAGAAGATTGCCACGTATCATTCTAAAAGATTCGACTGTTAGCTCATGCTCAGTATTTAACAAATCTCAAGGACAACGGACAATCTTCCTCACGAACTGCAAATCTCTCGATCATCTTGCTTACTAAAATTACAGAGAATTCAAGCCTTTGAATATTCATACTGTGAAGCTGCTTTGTTAGATAAAATTAGATCGGTTAAATAGAACTTAACAAAAACAAACTTCTTGTGCAAGAACGGTTAAAGAATTCAATCGGTCAAGTTACTCAATCGGTCAAGCAACCCAACCGACCAAAAACCTGACCGAACAAGAAGATAAGACCGGTCAAATCAGAAGGCCAAAATCGTTGGACATTCGGTCAATCTGAAGTTATTGAAAAACCGGAAGTCATCCGGTTAACCTAAACAACCGACCGGTGCAGATAGATACTTTGAGTATCTGTTGAGGATGATACCAAAGGGACAGACCATAGTATTGCCATATTCATACAAGTCTTAGGACAATCTGCAGGCTGCAAAAGATCGTCCGACAAGATCTTTCCACTCCAGGATAAATTAGAGGCGCAATCCTCCAAGTGCAGGCAACTGTCCAACCGACAGTTTCCATACTAAGTAAAAGACAAACCTAACCGGTTTGACCTATACACTGGAAGCCTAGACCGCCAAGTCTGAATCACTGAACCTCTGCTCAACCAATCAGATTCAAGAAGATGAAATGTGACCGTTGGCACATTTCACCTATAAAAGAAGGAGCTAAAGAGGAGTAAATGTAGTTCTAAGAGTTTTCAACAACCCAAGTGACAAAACGGTTATCAGTTCTACCAACTACAAGTTCTAAGATTTATTAATTGCAAGTCTATCTCTCTACAAGACTTAGAGCTTGAGTGTATTTGAAGCGTGATTACAATTTCGGTGAGAATTGTACGAGTGTTATCGAGCAGAAAATAAGTCTCTGTCGGATTGTGTTTGGGTATTCCTTAGTGAATATCCTTCTCGCGGTTTCGAGAGGAAGGGGTGAGTAGGAGTTTATCTCCGAACATCCATAAAATTATGTCATGTTATTTACTTTCTGCCGGCCTTGTACTCTAACCGATTCTACCTAACCTGACTTACTCAATCCCAAACCGACCCACTATACTCCAAATCGACCTTATCTAAATCTGGTTTTGTCCATCTAGTGTGTATGCTGCTTCAACCTGAAACAAACCACTTCCGCACTTGAACTCGGTTCAAGGGTTTATGACAGTTTGTGTAATATTGAAACCCCGGTGTTAATCTCTAACCAGATTAAATACCAACCGTTGAGTGAAGGCGCTAACCGGCCAGACCCCGGTTCACCAGCCGCGACCTAGATCCTAACAATTGGTATCAGAGCAGTTAGTTTCAATACTCAAGCAAGCATGTCATTTGATAGGCCCCCAATGCTAGAAGGTGACGACTTTGCCAACTGGAAGGCACGCATGCACCTGCACTTAATCACCATGGATGATGAGATGCAGTTCATTTTAACTGAAGGACCGGTAAAGATTGATAAAGACAGAAAGGACTGGGCATCTGAGGATAGGAGAAGAAACAATCTGGACAACCATGCCAGAAACCGCATCACTAACGGTTTGGACAGGAATACGTTCTATAAGGTCAGAGATTGTAAAACCGCAAAGGAAATATGGGAAGAGGTGATTCAAATTCATGAGGGAAACGAAAGAATCAAGGAAAACAAGATAATGGTGGCTATCTAGAAATTTGAAAACATCAAGATGAAACCGGGAGAAACAATGAGAGAATACAGTGACCGATTCACAGATGTGATAGACGAGCTATCAACTCTTGGCAAGAAGTATGACAACAAGGAAATCATCATGAAAGCGCTAAGATCTCTTCCAAGTGCATTGGATATAAATACAATGGTGATGAGGGAATCAAACTGTCTAAGCAAGATGAAGCTACACGATGTATTCGAAGATCTTAAGGTATATGAGTTTGAAATGAGATCAAGGACTGAAGATGAAGTCTCAGCCTCAACCAAAGCATTGGTCACATCCATAGAACCGGTTGCTCCCGCACCGATCAGAACCACTGAACAGTTCACTAAGGATGCCATGGCAATGCTTGCACAGAAATTTGGCAGATTCATGAAGAGAAGCCAACCGACAAACAACAACAACTATAACTACGGTGATAAATCTAATATTAGATGTTATAACTGAAATTGTTTGGGACATTTCAGGTGGGAATGCAGAAAACCGAGGCGGGATGACCGGAAACCGGACGATCAGAATCACCAAAATAATTATCCACAAACCGGTGAAGGAAGTGAAGTTCAGAAAGCAATAATAGTCGATGATGGAGGAAGCTTATGGGCACACAGTGACAGTGATGATGAACTCACATGTCTCATGGCAAACGAGGAACAAGTATTTGACTCTCCTTGTGAAGAATTTACTAAAGATGAGTTATTCAATGCACTGAATGATATGGTAGTAGAGTATAAGAACCTATTAACATTAATACCGACCCAACTCAACTTTAGAACCGACCCCATAGCACCTATCTTGACCGAACCAAAAATCATCCAACCTGATAAAATCCTGGAAACCGAGACAACACCGGAACTATCCTCTAAAACCAAACAGTTCAAGGAGTCAATCCAAGAGCCGACCGAAGAGGATGATGCCCGAACCCAGTATCGAATAGCCGTATGGAAAAGATCTAGTGACATGGTGAACCAGATGTCTAAGTACAAAAGACATCCCAAATGCAAAACTCCGAGTGGTACCTGGATAGCGGTTGCTCAAGACACATGATTGGAAACAACAATCTTCTAACCGACATCAGAATAGAAACCGGTGCAATGATCACCTTCGGTGATAACTCAAAAGATAGAACTGTGGGCAAGGGTAAGATTGTCCATGGTAACTTAACAATTGACAATGTACTTTTAGTTGAAAACCTGCATTTTAACCTGCTAAGCATTAGCCAAATGTGTGATGCTGGATACACTGTAGAATACCTTAAACATGCATGCCTAGTTAAAAATTCTCAGGGTATCATACTACTAACCGGAAATAGGTTAGGAAACATATACAAGGTAGATTGGAAAAATAAAGTAGAATACCCCGTTTGCATGGTGGCTAAAACCGATTAAACTTGGCTATGGCATAAAAGGTTAAACCATTTAAACCTGAAAACTTTAAACTATATTCGCGGTAAAAACCTAGTTGAAGGAATTCCTGATATAGTATTCAATAAGGATAAGTCTGTTCAGCATGTCAAATGGGTAAACAAATGAAGTCAACCTTTAAGAGTAAAGGTCACATTCAGTCTAACCGATGCTTAGATTTTCTTCACATGGACCTATTTGGACCAATTAGGGTCGTCAGCCTAGGTGGTATGCTCTATACTATGGTAGTTGTTGATGATTATTTCAAGTATACATGGGTAATATTTTTAGCATCCAAATGTTAAACCGCATCAAATTTAATTACACTGCTTAAACGGTTACAAAATGAAAAATCAACACGCATCAATAGCATTAGGAGTGATAGAGGAACCGAATTTACAAATAGTTCATTAAATGCATTTCTTGATGAATCCGGTATTAGACACGAGTTGTCTAGTGCTAGGACTCCTCAACAGAACGGCCTGGCCGAGAGAGGAAACCGAACTCTCAAGGAAGCCGCAAGGTCCATGATAGCCGATTCGGGTATTGCCCAGAAATTCTGGGCTGAGGCTATCAATACTGCATGTCACACACAAAACCGGTCTCTGATTAACAAGTTTCACAACAAAACACCGTATGAAGTATACTTTGATAGGATTCCTACCCTTAGGTATATTAAGATTTTCGGTTGTAAATGTTACATTCACATAAATGGCAAAAATTATCTATCTGCTTTTGATGCAAAATCCGATATTGGGATCATGTTAGGTTACTCAGCAGTCAATAAAGCTTATAGAGTGGTACAATACTAGAACTCTAACAGTGGAGGAATCTCTTCATGTCGTTTTCGATGAATCGGTTGAAAGCAACACTGCATCATCCTTTGATCTACACAACAGATTGGAAAACAATAATATCCATTATGATAGTGAAGATGAGATTCCTGTTTTCAGACGGTTTGTCCATGACCAAATGGGTAATGATGAAACCCAGCCGGATCAAGCTGTCACACGGCAGGAAGCTGTCACCTCGGTTCAAACTGAGGAAATCAGTCGGTCTGACACCCTTGTTCAGCCTACCGATATGTCTAGCCTTGATCAAGTAAACGGTGATTTGGTAGACACTCCTGAATCGAATCTCAAAAGGAACACAAATCATCTTCCTGAGCTAATTATAGGTGATCCTTCAGAACCCGTTCGAACTAGGCGACAAATCCTGGAGGAATACTTTAATTCCGCTTTTATATCCCAGATTGACCTGAAAATAGTGGATGAAGCATTGTCAGATCCGGATTGGATCTTGGGAATGCAAGAAGAGTTAAACCAGTTTGAGAGTAATAAAGTCTGGTACCTAGTCCCTAGACCGAAAGATCAACCGGTCATAGGAACAAGATGGGTATTTAGAAATAAACTCAATGAAGACGGTTTGGTCACGAGGAACAAAGCCAGATTAGTGGCACAAGGATACAAACAGAAAGAAGGCATTCATTTTGAAGAATCATTTGCCCATGTAGCTAGGATTGAAGCCATTAGGATTTTTCTAGCCTTTGCTGCTTTCAAAATCTTTAAGGTTTTTCAAATGGATGTTAAAAGTGCATTCTTGAATGGTGAACTACGTGAGGAAGTATATATCGAACAACCACCCGGTTTTAAAAATGCTGACCTGCCTAATCATGTATACCGCTTAAACAAAGCCTTGTACGGTTTAAAACAAGCTCCTAGAGCTTGGTATGATACACTAACCGCATTCCTGTTAAACATGATTTCACCATCGGTTCGGTGGATAAAACCCTATTTAAATTTGAGAAAAAGGAACACATCCTACTTGTTCAAATATATGTAGATGATATCATCTTCGGTTCAACCGATCCTAACCTATGTGATAAATTCTCAACATTGATGACTAACAAATTTGAGATGAGTATGATGGGAGAATTAAGCTTCTTCCTAGGCCTTCAGGTTAAGCAACTCGAAGGAGGAACTTTCATAAGTCAACCCAAATACACAAAGGAACTTCTAAAGAAATTTGGGATGGATACATGCTCCTCAGCCGCTACCCCAATGAGCTCATCAGTTAAATTGGACAAGGATGATGACGATCAAGCAGTAGACCTGACAGCTTACCGAGGAATCATCGGTTCTCTCTTATACCTGACAGCAAGTAGACCGGATATACTATTTGCGGTCGGTGTGTGTGGAAGATTCCAGGCTAATCTAAAACAGTCTCACTACACAGCTGCAAAGCGGATCTTGAAATACCTAAAGGGAACCCCTGAAGTCGGTCAATGGTATCTAAAGGACTCATCATTTAACCTCACAAGTTACTCGGATGCAGACTATGCAGGTTGCAAAGTTGACAGAAAAAGTACCAGCGGAACATGCCAATTCCTAGGTGATCGGCTTGTTTCATGGCACAGCAAAAACAAACATCGGTTGCCACATCAACCGTAGAAGCCGAATATCTGGCAGCCGGAAGTTGCTGCTCACAACTTCTTTGGATCCAACAACAACTGAAGGACTTCGGTATCACAGCCGAAGAGTCCCCAGTATTCTGTGATAACACAAGTGCCATAGCAATCACATATAATCCAGTTTTACACTTTAGAACCAAGCACATCGACATAAGGCATCACTTCATCCGGGAACATGTCATGTTGAAGCATATCCGGCTGGAATACGTATCTACCGAACAACAAGTAGCCGATATCTTCACAAAGCTCCTGCAGGAAGCTAAGTATTCTCACTTCAGAAACATACTTGGTTTAACCGATATTAATCAGCTTATCTCTTAGAAATGTCTAAAAGGGAAAATTGGTTCGGACAGACAAAACCTATAGTTCTTCCTAAATTGTCGGAATCCGAATTCACCAAGGTACCTATTGAAGAACTTCTTTGTCTATCAGTTAGAGTAAACCGACCGGTTACTTAGTGCTTACACTAATTAACCGCATCGGGACCAATGACTGAAAAACTGACCGGTTTGGAAATAATGTACTCTGGATTATTTGGTCTCCGAACAAAAGTGGAATAATTATATGTGTTTACAGTTATCTGTTCTGAAAAGATACATTTTCAAAGCAAAATGTCATACCTCAAAAGACGTGAAGATATGATATCTTTCACCGTCCAGGTCTATGACTCACATCCTAGGTTGTAGACATGCTTATTTCATGCAATATGTTTTATCCTATGGTCAATAGAATACATCAACTGTCACCCACTGGATAATACTATCATCCCTCTAGGCAAACATCAGACAAAATATTCACAAGTATCAACTTATCCTTTCACTAAGACAAAAAAAATGTCTCAGTTTCCAAACATTCTTCAAGTTGATTTCGATTCAGCTCAGAGTATAGAGCACTTTGAAATCTTCAAAATGAATAAGTCACTTGAAGACACCGGTCTAAAATCCTTTCTAGATGACAAACATGTCTTCTTCCCCAAAACCGTCATGGTGTTCTTCTATAACGCCAGGGTGTTCCAGGGTACCCCTCATTTCGACACCCTCATTCAATCTAGGGTCGGAGGGACCGTGTTTGATTTTTCGGAGAGTGACTTCGCCAGATGCTTCGATCTTCCGAAGCAAGGGATCACTGATTTGAACGTCCCGGCCGGACTAAAAGCCGAAATTTCCTTAAGCTTCTCTCGGTCAAACCATCCAGTTAGTGACCACGGTGCTAGGTCATCATTGAGATCTGAATACCAGCTTCTCAATGATATCATCGGTCGGGGCATCCTAGGTAAGGATGTGACCAACACCTACTGTGCTACAGCTTTCAATATGATGACCGCCATCACAACAGATACGCTGGTCAACTGGTCCAGGGTGTTATTCGATGTCCTGATCTGGATGATCAGTATTCTCCAAACCGGCCTTATCCCCCAGATCAGTTGCCTACTTATGGAACTCGGGGTTCCACTCTGTCCGGGCGAAGGACTGAATCAGGCCCAAGTCATAACCAAGGAAGTTGTCGACTCATTCTATGAGCGGTTCAAGAAGGCCTGGAAGAGGAAGAACCGACACCTCAACTCCTCCGGCAATTAAGTCACTCCTTCCTACAACCGTTCATTTTGTTGTACGAACCGGTTGTATCATTATCCCACTCCATTATGATCATTTCGGTTTAGTTTATGTCTCTTTCGGCTTCAACTATGTCTCTTTCGGTTTCTTGTATTTCCCTTTCATTAAGGAATAGTAACCTTCAATTTCCAACTACATGGGAAATTACACAAACTTAGTTACTTTCTAAACAGATTCTCCACCTCGAGCTCCGTAACCGGTCAAAAATAACTCCTTCCCAAGGAGTTTTGGAAACATAAATATTCCCATCATAAATAAGACAAAACGGAATATTAGCATTAAATGCCCCTATTTTCCCTCCAATCTCAAATCTATATAAGGAACCCCATCCTATCAATTCAACATACCTCCAAACAAATCAAAATCTCTTAAACTCTCTCTCTCTTGGCAAAATTTGAAAGAATGTTGAACCGCACACTAAGAAACTACCTGTGCATTGATTTCGACTCCGTCCTCCAAGTTGAAGATCTTGAGGTGAAGGAAATCCTTTTTGATTCTCTAATCGACACCGGCCTTCGTGATTTTCTCGAAGAATCCGGACCTATGTTCATTCCATAAGTAATGGAATTCTTCAACAATGCATCCATGAATGGAGATATCATTATCTCCATGGTGAAAAACCGCACCGTCTTTTTAAACGAAAGTGCATTCTCCTGGATGCTTAATCTGCCCACTGAAGGGTTTTCCGATTTCCCATCTCGGGTGGGCAGTGCAGCAATTGACTATTCGGAATTTTTCTCCGGAACCGAAGTGCCGGTGGAGAACCACGGTCTGAAAACCCACCTAGCCCATCACAACCAACTCCTTCATGAGATCGTCAACCGATCCATCATTTGTCAATCTCTGAACCAATACTATTCCAAGAAAGTCTTCGACATGATGACCTACATCGTCAGTAACACCCCCATCAACTGGTCATCGGTCATCTTCAATAACCTGAAGACCATGGTCGAGACAAAGAAAGGTCTTGGTTACGCCCCCCACATAAGCCGGCTCTTTCGTGCACATAATCTAGATCTCGGACCGGGTACCCCGACGTACCTATCAAATGTTCTCCATGAGGAAGGAGTGGAGGACAAACTCTCTAAAATAATTATTACATAAGTTGTAATTCTGTATCTCATGTACCCTAAACCGATCCATGTATCGGTCTCTATCATGTTCTTTTTCATTGAATGATTATCTGAATTTCTAAGCTTGAAAACCGGGTCAAAATCGTACTGTTAGAATATCTATCTAAATGACTAACCGGTTAAAAACGTTAAGTACCTCGTTGAATAACCGGTCAAAATCACAAACCGCTTGATCATCGGTTAAATAACCGCTTCACTTAATAATCAGTTACAAGAACAAACCGCCTCATCGCCGGTTAAATAACCGCTCAAATTTCCCGCCTATCGTTTGCCGCACAAAACATTTTGGAGGGAAAATTCCAGCCCAAATTTGACGTGATAGTTCGCGGCGGTTGAAATTCCAACCCGCGACTATAAATAGGGTCCTTAGCCATTTTATCTCATTCTCACGCGAAACGACTTTCTCTCTCTAGCTTTCAATCTCTCAAATCTCTCAATCTCCCGATCTCTCGATTTTATTATTCCACAATGGGTCGCGAATCTGTGCTGTTCACCCACATCGTTCAGGTCGACTTCGATGAAATTCGGGCAAATGGATCGGCGAAAGCGAAACGGGTGTTAACCCAGATCTTTGAGTCCGGTCTTGAACATTTCTTGAACGGACCGTTCGTCTTGTATCAAGAGGCGGTCAACGAGTTCTTTCAAACCGCCGCCCTCACCGAAGGGACGATAACCACAACTATAGACGGAAAACCATTCAAACTGACCAAGGAGTCGGTTGCTGAAGTACTACATCTACCAACCGAGGGGAGCGACTTCTCGGTGGTCACAAACGAGGTAACATTCCAGGCAGATACGGAGGTCCCTATAGCGGTATCCGGTTAGAAAACCTCACTTAAACCGAAATTTAGACCGCTATGCGAGATCTTCACCAAATCGGTTCAAGCGCGAGGAGGCAACTATGATAGCCTCACCCGAATAAAGATTGAGATGATTGCCGGTTTAGTCAACGGCACCAAAATCAACTGGGCAAAGGTGGTCTTCACAAACTTATGTGAGATGGTGGATCCGACATCCAAACGGTCATGGGGTTACGTCGTCCCACTCGGTAAAGTGATGCGTCACCTCAACGCTAACACCGACCTTGGTGTTTTCCTTGCCCTTAGCAAAATCGTAAAATCCCATCAATTTCTTAAACCGGACGACAAGCAAGGCAAAAAGAAGGCTTCCGGTTCTACAAGCGGCCGAAAGAAGAGACAGGCTAGAAAGAAAACGGCTCTGATAAAAGAAAAATCTGGAAGCAAGGCGGATAAGCAACCGACCGGATCGGCTAATCCGCAGTCCGACACTCTTAACACAGAAAATTCGGCTTTCAGCTCTGGCCGAACCGCTTCACACCACACCGGAGAAAATCGGACTAGCAAAGGAAAAGAGCTGGTAGTCGAGGAACAATCGGAAAGAACTGACGATGACGAAACCGGTCCGACCGGGCAACCGAAAACCGCAGACGAACACATCCGGCAAACGGGCGAGGATCTCGTCAACCGAATCATGGAATAAATTCACGAGCAGGCTCACGCGGCAACCGACGTCTACTATCACTGGGCTCTGAACCGGCAAGAAATATTTTACAATAACATGCTACCGGACCTCCCAGCTGACCGAAAATTTGAAACACTGGTTGAAATGGAAGCAGAAGTAATCAACCTAACAAAGGCTCAGAGCGTCTTGACCGCTCTTCGACGAAGTAGGATGCTCACCGAACACATCCAACGTCTTCAAGGAAAGCATATCCCAGGGACGGCGGACTCTCAACTTAAGCTCTTAGTGTTGGACATGCTAGCGGTCAAAGAACGGGAACTGACCGAGGAGATGGCACAGTTGGAATCTGAACCCGAACATCAGGAGGCGTCGCATTTCTCCAGATCTCCACCTGAGGATGAAGGCGGTCCAAATCCGACCGAAGTTGAGCACTTCTCTCCTCCACCGGAACAGGAAATCAACAACACCGATCTCAGGACGGGTACACCGCCCACCGATCAGCGAGTCTCTCTTCAAACCGAGGATTCAGTCCCAGCGGTAACCGAAGATAGAGTAAAGGATCTAATCGAGGAATTTGTCAATGCCACCATTCGACCGTGGAAAAAGAAGATCAAAGAAACCGCGACTAAATCCATTGAGATGATTGAGTCTACAAATAAAGAGCTACAAACCGCGGTCGAACGGATCACGTCCGTTGAGGACAGATACGGCATGACTGATCTTCTGTACAGTGACAATACCAACAGAACTAAGGCATTGGAGGCTGTCACTAAGAAGTTGGAAGCCGACCTCGCTCTTACAAGCCAAAAGGTCGGTATGGTGGAACTAAACCAATTAACAACCGATCAGAAGCTGAAAAAGATTGATGGGGATCTGGCTCAATCCGGTGTCCAGGCCGGTTCTACACTTGATAGAGTGGCAATGCTTGAAGAAAAGCATGCCAAGACCGAGGCCGATCTAAAATCGGTCACCGAACAACTGGCAGAAATGATAGCGGCAAAACTGGCAGCCGATAAGGCACTCGAGGAAGCAAATGAGCTAGCGGCTCAACGGATTCAAGATGCCTTGGACGAGCAAACCCGGCTTCAAAAGGAAATGGCACTGGCGGATGCGAACCTGGCTGGACATTTGCAGACATTAGAAAACATTGCACCGATCGTAGCGGTTCAGCAAAATGAAGATGCGGCTCGACTAATTGGCCAACAGTCAGCATACAATGAGTTCGTCGAGGCTCATCAGAAGTCCAAAGCGGTTGCTTCCCCATCCGGTCCGGTTACAAGAAAGAGAAAGAATTCTTCCAAGAGGGCGACAATCTCAAAGTTAATAGACGGAGTTACTGAAACGGTTGTTGATCCTCAAAACAACCCGGTTTCGCAAGAAGATGAAGATCTCGAGGAAGAATCCATACCGCTGAACAAAAGACCGCGAGGTCTTGATGTGATTCCAATCAGATCATTCGTTCCACCGGCTTCCCCTTTCACCGGTACTTCAAGCGGTCAAGGATCCTCCTCCAGGCCTGTTCCAGCGGTCAAGGGAAAGGCAACTGATGAAATGCTGGACAAATACTTGTCGCCAAAGAAGAAGAAATAGGGGCTTTCTTTACTTATATTTCCTATGTTTACCTTAGTATAATGTTTTATATATATATCAAGTACTTTTACCTTAGTATACTTTTATCAAGTATTTTTGGAAACCGGCCTACATTTGCATTCTTACATAGTTTTGAATATTTTAAATAAAATAATCAAAAAGTGAGAAATTGATAAGATAAAAATATAAAATTATTCCAAAAAATTTTCTCAAAATATTTCCAAAATTTTTTGAAAAATTCTTCTAAGTCAGTTTCCAAAAATCCGGCCAAATAAACTTTTAAAAACAACCGGCCTACATTTGTATTCTTACATAGTTTTGAATATTTTAAATAAAATAATCAAAAGGGAGAAATTGTTAGATAAAATTAGATCGGTTAAATAGAACTTAATAAAAACAAACTTCTTGTGCAGGAACGGTTAAAGAATTTAACCGGTCAAGTTACTCAACCGGTCAAGCAACCCAACCGACCAAAAACCTGACCGAACAAGAAGATAAGACCGGTCAAATCAGAAGGCCAAAATCGTTGGACATTCGGTCAATCTAAAGTTATTGAAAAACCGGAAGTCATCCGGTTAACCTAAACAACCGACGGTGCAGATAGATACTTTGAGTATTTGTTGAGGATGATACCAAAGGGACAGACCTTAGTATTGGCATATTCATACAAGTTTGAGGACAATCTGCAGGCTGCAGAAGATCGTCCGACAAGATCTTTCCACTCCAGGATAAATCAGAGGCGTAATCCTCCAAGTGCAGGCAACTGTCCAACCGACAGTTGTCATACTAAGTAAAAGACAAACCTAGCCGGTTTGACCTATACACTAGAAGCCTAGACCGTTAGGTCTGAATCACTGAACCTCTGCTCAACCAATTAGATTCAAGAAGATGAAATGTGACCGTTGGCTTATTTTCACCTATAAAAGAAGGAGCTAAAGAGGAGTAAATGTAGTTCTAAAAGTTTTCAACAACCCAAGTGACAAAACGGTTATCAGTTCTACCAACTACAAGTTCTAAGATTTATTAATTTCAAGTCTATCTCTCTACAAGACTTAGAGCTTGAGTGTATTTGAAGCGTGATTACAATTTCGGTGAGAATTGTACGAGTGTTATCGAGTAGAAAATAAGTCTCGATCGGATTGTGTTTGTGTATTCCTTAGTGAATATTCTTCTCGCGGATTCGAGAGGAAGGGGTGACGTAGGAGTTTATCTCCGAACATCCATAAAATTCTATCCTGTTATTTACTTTCTGTCGGCCTTGTACTCAAACCGATTCTACCTAACCTGACTTACTCAATCCCAAACCGACCCACTATACTCCAAACCGACCTTATCTAAATCCGGTTCTGTCCATCCAGTGTGTGTGTTGCTTCAACCTGAAACAAATCACTTCCGCACTTGAACTCGGTTTAAGGGTTTGTGACAGTTTGTGTAGTATTGAAACCCCGGTGTTAATCTCTAACCAGATTAAACACCAACCGTTGAGTGAAGGCGCTAACCGGTCAGACCCCGGTCCACCAGCCGCGACCTAGATCCTAACATGCTTTCTGATTGTACTATGTGTGAATCAAGAGAGAGCTAGAATCAAAAACACCTTTAGCTGAGTGATATTCTTCATCTTGTAATTGAACAGAAAGTGTTATGTTCAATAGTGAGCTAAGTGTGTGTAAATTGTATTTAATTCGAATCATATTATAGTGAATCCTTCCGATGGTTGGAAGAAGGGGTGACATAGGAGAGTTTCTTCGAACATTCATAAACAAAATGTTGTGCTCTTTCCTTTATGTCATCTTTTCATATTTCATCTTGAGCTTCATACCCAAGTAAACAATTCCGCATTGAATCTGTTTCAAATGTTTACAAGTGTTTGTGTAGAATAAAAAGCGAATTAAATCCCTAACAGGTTTTCTTTCAAACCGTTTTTATAAGCCTTCATCCATAGTCAGACCCCCGTCTCTATTGATAAAGTCGATCCTATCAAATTATAAAGTCACATTTTTAACATAATTTTATTTTTGGATTTTTATATCATTACTCGTGAAAATGCACGAGCTACATACTAGTTTTTGTTTATTTTTAATTAATTGAATGATTCTCTGAATTGTTGTCTGATTTTTAGTTAAACATAGTTACTAAAGTCCATAAGTAGTTGAGTCTAGTCTTAGGAAGAGGCTAGGTCAGGACTAGCCTCGTTTCGTAAATTTAAAGCTAACTCCATTCTTCAAACTTTGGTCGTCAGAGGAAGGACTGTCGATCGGGACTTTAATTACATTCCAAGAATCTTCGTCGGCGTGACAATGGATCAATCAAAACTCTAGACAACGATTAATTCTTTGGTGAAAACCATGAAGCCAATCTTCTTACAGAAAATGAGTTATAGGTGGTAACTATTTTCATTTTTCCATATTTGTAACAAAGCATATTTAGCCTTCTATGTTCTTAATTCTTTGACCTCGAAACAATCTCTAAAGGACTCCATTGTTTTAGCGAACTTTCGTTGTGGCAAGTTTCGGCAAACCGAAGCGAAGAGGAAGTTGGAACGATAGTGGTGTCGAATGTCGTAAGCTATGGTTGGAAGAATAGAGTTTTTCTCTATTCTTTGACATTGATTCCAGAAAGTTACATATGAATGACTAAACGAAGAGGGAGCTAACTCTGAGGTGGCCTCAAAGCATGCAAAGTTAGGTAGAGATTCCTATGCGCTGCGTCTAGAAGAAGCAAACTCTAGTTAGAGAAGGGGAAGAAGACGAACATCGTTTTAAGTTTTAAGTTTTCAGATTATCGTCTTTTCTAATTTTCTGAAGTTCCAAGAGATTTTCAAAGAGGCCCATGGACTTCTCAAACTTTAAAAATCTCATGGAAGGTTTAAATCCAAAACTAATTCTTAAATAAGAATTAATTAGGCCCTTGAACTTCTAGCTTTTTCCAATTTCAACCTTAAATTTCTAAAATCAAATTATCTTTTTGAGAATTCAATTTCTTCTGGCCCCTAGACTTTTGTCAATGTCCAACTTGACCCTCCAACATTATATTCATCCAAATTTGGATATAATGTTTCAATTTCCAACTTTTGTGAAATTCTTTAAGACTTGCTTGGATTCATTTTATGCCAAACAACCTTGTTTTTCCAATTGAAGCCTTCAAACTATTTTAAGAAATTTTAAAAATTCAGGGATGGTTTAAAATATTATTTTTGTTAAAAATATTATTTTTCCTTAACTTTTGGGGGCCCATTTAAAAAATGGCTTACTTTGAAATGCTCATTTCAGGAGCTCCATAGCCCAAAAAATCATGAAATTTTTGTAGTAGGTTCATAAAAATATGTTTGACCTCCTTGGAAATTTTAAGAATTTTCGTAACACTAACGAAAAAATGCTCGTTATATCAGAGTCATATCAGTTATCTTATAACTTCAAAAAGTTTCGTAATCGAGTGCAAAATGTTTCTAAAAATATGTTCGACATGCACAAGATTTCTCGAAAATTTCCAACTCTTTTGGAAAATTTTCAATTTCGGTTGTTACATATTTCGGGGCTCCAATTCCTTGATTTCTTTTAAGCCATATTCCTGTGAACTAGTGAAATCCTTTGTGTGGAAGGAATCACAATCTACTAACAAACAAACATTCAAGTAAATCAGCAATTGTGAGAGTTCACATTGTGGTTCACATGTGTGCCTAAGGAGTACACTCAAGTCCCATTCTGTCTTTTTTAAGTCTAGGAATATCTAACGAGAGTCCAGAATAATATTTGGACTAAGTTTAGGATATCCTGATAAATAGACTAAAGACACTATAAATAGACATTCAAGATTTGGCTTGATACTAACCATTTATTGGTATCAAGCCATTAGAAAAAGAATTAGGATTACTCTTTCTGGATTAGAGACAAGATTATGGCACTCGCAAGTAAAAGAATTATGAACTCAGAATATAATTGTGTAACTTACCTTCATAAATAATAGCCAAATACATAGGGTAGAGACTATTCCACGTGATATATATTATAGGACATAGCTGTTATGGCCCTTTCCTCATGCGTAACCAAGCACGAGACACTTAATATGTGGATACTTTGTTTTCTTTCTTTAATTCTTTGTATAGTAAAATAAAATAGCGATTCGTAAAGTCAAACAGATTACTACGTTTTGAACACATTTTAATCTAAAACCTGTAAGGGCCAAGCATGGAGAGAACTAGGATATAAAACTCCACTTTTGTTCCAAATCTCAAACAAATAGGATAACATCATATATGGATAGTACTCCTATCTACTTTTTGTGAGATTTGAGAGGAAGGTAAGTCATGGAGTTCAATAGCATATTTTCCACAGAATAAACCTTTTTCTAAAAGTGCACGGGTCGTGTTAACCATTTAAATCTTTCGATGTGTCCCCTCCATGGGCGGAGCATTCAAAAGTATAGGTAAAGAATGAGACCGACTAATTTGGGATCACAGAAAATGATCTTAAAGACGAAGCATTCGAATGGATAAAATCAATCTTAGGATTAGATCCTTCATTCCCTAAAATACAAAATGTTAGGTGGACTCTGAAATTAGTAGACACTTGGAAAGAGAGAAATGAAAGAAAAGTCTCGCATACAAGAAAAGATTTTCTTGAGATGTAGGGGCGAATTTAAAAGCATACACTAGTGACAAACCATGAAATCACGTCCTGAGGGTAGACATGGACACTTAGATTAAGAAACCTAAGCTTATCTCAACAATACATAATACATCTCAAAAGATGATCGTGATATAATTATGGATGCTCATGTACACAAAGATTTTACAATACATTCCATAATTCTAAAGCTTAAACCTAACACCAAGATTTTAGGTTATAAGAAATCTAGGAGAGCCTATTGTCACTTAATAATGCTACACACTCCAAAGAGATGTCCGCATAATTGAAAAGCAACTACAACTTAGCACCTTGCCTTTTCTCCTTGCCATCAAGCGTCTCATGGTGTTGGAGAAACTGAAATACCAGTTCTGGAACAGTATGAAGGCTCATCACTTTTAATAGGTTTCATCCGAGATGTAGGAAAGCCAATAATGTGGACACCATGTTATGCGCCTTCATGAGCACCATATGCGTCATCTATGATGTTACCTTCTTCATCATAGAAATTGTCGCATATCGGGATTTCCTATTATGCATCGCGCGGAAGGAGACAATGAAGAGTATATTATGTAGTGATATCCTTAAGACTTTAAGGATTGCTGGTAAGAAGACCAAACTTTTTTGCCGTTTTGACACATGGAGATAGGGGTTAACCCCTTTAAGAAACATTGATGAACTTTTAGCCATCTAGCCAATTCCATGTTTTTTTTTGACAAAGGACACAACAAAAAGATTTATATTATAATCTTTCTAAGCAACAAAAAAAACTTCCTAAATACAAATGAAAGGTTTGTGGTGTGCATATAGATGCAGAAATAGATGGATCAAAAGAATGATCATCACTTTGAGTTGAAAATGGAACAATGATTATGCAAGATCGTGTACATGCCTCTATTGAATACTCTAGAACATAAAAGTACCTATTAGAATTGTAACCAAGATTAAGTCTTTATCACACAGTAACGACGTACTCTGGAGAATAAAGAAATATTAATCTTCTAGGATCAATGCCTAAACATAGCCTGGACCCCTTCAACAATTGGGGCCACAAAATGACATCTTATTAAAGAAGGCATGAGCACTACACGTTCTGTCTTTTCTATATCCATATAATAAGAGAGATTTATCGATTGGAGTATCAGCTAAAAACACAAAATGGCCTAGGTCAGAGTACTCACAAATCGCACGAAAACTCCTATAGTGTCCTACGTAAGAAGATAGGATCTTTTTGTCGAGCCTATACACATTTTAAATCTAAAGAGATAAAATGAAATATCTAGAACCCTATAGGTATTCTAAATTCCTACGACTATGAGTGTCCACTTCTTCTAATGCGAATAAATGTATATAAGAAGCAAAATACAAACAACATCAACACATATATATATAAGAAATTTCACAAGATTACTTGATTAATTGTGTGGCAACCCATATTGTCCAACATGCACATCCTGCCTTATAATAGAAATACACACTTGATTTCTAAATTCATTATATCATTGAAATAGCACAATTCATACAAACAATGTTTGGCTAGTACTCGTGTACATAATAAGTTCGTACACGTAGCAAAGCAACAAAAGACAAATAACTAGAAACACCTAGAGTAAAAGAGTTGGCCTAATCATCTAAGATTGTATCATCTTTATATCCTTCTAGCATCCTATACGCGTCTCCTTGTTCAACATTTTTACTCCTTCCATATCAGTTAGATGATAGAGAAAGAACACTTAGATAACGAATAGGGATTCGAAATGATCGAATATCCTCCAAAAGGTGTGGATACATACAATAAAGATGTGGAGAAATATGGCTCATGTTTAAAGGAAAAGACCCTCCCCGTGGAATAGCCCTCAGCATGCCGAATTTCTAGAACAAGGTAGTGGTACTATAATATGTAGCATTCTCTAATACTAGTAAAACAATGAATTGTCTATATTCTATCTCGTATCTCATGGTACTGAAATGATACCATGGAATGGTAAAGTGTATGGGATGATTATCCGAAATGGCATCAACCAAATGGACCTCAACCATTCTTTGAACTTGAAGACATGAAAAGGAAGAATAGGGAGATGAGGGACAAGGAAAAATGTGCAATATGGTGCTGACCCTGAAGGAAAGTCTCGGAGAACAAGGAATGTCTCAGCGAGAACAAGGCCAACTAACCCAGAAATATTTTTGATCGAGGTATGAACTACCTCAATTAGCATAATAGAAACATACCCACCTTTTGCGTGACGAAGAATGTAGTGGGCCAGTAGCAACAAGACGACACACATGCACTATGCGACACTAACTCTTCACAATAGTGAATAACCTTGTCAAACTTTCGTATGTTTAAGATTTCTCATCTATGAAAAGTAGTCCTACTTCACACAAATAAATCCTACAGAATATTCAATGGCTCCTAGGGAGGGTATAAAATGAGCAACATCATTCATTAGATCGAGATATAAGAATTTCTTGAAAATCTTCGAAAGTAGGGAAAATGCGCCTATGACCGCTGATGAATGCCCAAGCATCAGCACTACACCTTCCTTGCATGTGAGCTATCAATTCTTCATCGATCTTGATGCGAGTGAGTGATATAATCTCATTCACACCAAAGAGTGCAAATACCGAGATTATCAATGAATGTACTGAAATATTGTTCCAAACGTTTCTCAAACAACAAAGCCAGTTTCCTAGAAAAAAAAACTCTAATTAGTTTTTAATTTCTTATAAAATAACCTTTTAATTTTAAACCTATAAACGTCTATTTCTTCTAGTACGCAAACACATATATAGAAAAAGCACGTTGGTTGGCTTACGATAAATGAGTTGGTAATTAAGAAGAAACGAGGTGAGAAACTTGGGTTAATAGTAATGTCACCCTCTATAAAATGTATCTATATTTGTTTTTTTTAAATGGTTTTGTTGGGTCAAATTATTTTGACTAAGTGCCAAAGTAGTTTGACCATTGGAATTTTGATGATGAATGTATATAAAACTCAATCTATGCGATCTAATAGTTTTTGGTGCAGGTGTATCGAAAACAAGATTTATTAGAATAAGTCTTAATAAGGTTCATTAGAGTGATTGGGCATTAAATGCACGAAGTTAGACGTGTGGTCTAACACACGTAGTTAGACGTGCGGTCTAATAGACATAGTTAGACGTGCGGTCTAACAGACGTAATTAAACGTGCGGTCTAACAGATGTAGTTAAACGTGCGGTCTAACAGACGTAGTTAGACGTGTAGTCTAACTCCTTCAGATTAGTCTTAAGAGATGAATAGTTAGACGTGTAGTCTAACTAATGGAAGTTAGACGTGCAGTCTAACTCCTTCAGATTAGTCTGAAGGGATGTATAGTTAGACGTACAATCTAACTCCTTCAGATTAGTCTGAAGGGATGTATAGTTAGACGTGCAATCTAACTAATGGAAGTTAGACGTGTAGTCTAACTCCTTCAGATTAGTCTGAAGAGATGTATAGTTAGACGTGCACTCTAACTAATGGAAGTTAGACGTGCAGTCTAACTCCTTCAGATTAGTCTGAAGGGATGTATAGTTAGACGTGCAGTCTAACTAATGGAAGTTAGACGTGTAGTTTAACTCCTTTAGATTAGTCTGAAGGGATGAGGTATTAGATGTGTAGTCTAATCCCATTAGACCAGGTGGTCTAATCCCATTAGACCAGGTGGTCTAATCCCATTAGACCAGGTGGTCTAATGGATCCTACTATTAGACGGGGACGTCTAATTTCATTAGATGAGGTCGTCTAAGTGAAATATGTTTAATGCTAGGCTTAAGCAATTACTCGAAGCTAGCACTCGTCTACCCACGATCAACTAGTTGTACGCTACTCCTGCTCCACTTTCCAGTGAAGATCAGTATGACAGCCATTTGCAACCAATTGATTAATGCCACGTAAGTAAATATTCTTCCCACTACTCGTTTTTCCAGTAATATCCTTGAAGAATATTTGGCGCACTACCAGTTGTGTACGGCCACGATCCTAGTGCTCAGATTCTGCTGTGTACTATAGAGGCGTTCCAATGGAAGTTCGCCACGTGTCATTATGAAAGATTCGATCGTTAATACCTGCTCCTTATTTAAAGATCCTCAAAAACAACAGAAGAATCATCGATCTATCGATACTCAGATTATTCTATCTTAAGTGAATATTCAAACTGTGATATTGAGAGACCTGCTTTCTTGCTTTTACTGAGTGTTCAATCAAGAGAGAGTTAGAATCAAAACATTGTATTAGCTGAGTGATATTCTTCATATTGTAAGTTGGACAGAGTCTGTTATGTTCAATAGTGAGCTAGTCGTGCGATTATATTTGATTCTTTGAAAGTTTAGTGAATCCTTCTGGTGGTTGGAAGAAGGGGTGACGTAAGAGAGTTAACTCCGAACATTCATAAACAAACTATTGTGTCTTTTCATTCTGTCATCTTTTCATTCTTGGTTCTTAGCTTCAAACCTAAGCAAACATTTCCGCACTTGAATCGTTCAAAAGTTTGCAAGGGTTTGTGCAGAATAGAAAGTGATTTAAATCCTTAACAGGATTTCTATCAGATCGTTTTTCCTAAGCCGTCATCAATAACCAAACCCCCATCTCTATTGATTACGCCGATCCTATCAATTGGTATTAGAGCAAGGTTTCTATTCTCAAGCTTCAAGAACCTGAATCATGTCTATCATCAATGAGATACCTATTCTGTTAAGAGACAACTGTGACTATTGGATGATGAGAATGCAAGCTCACTTGGCTACTCTTGATTGTGATATGTGGAGCGTCATTACTGATGGCCCCATAAAGATTTCGAAGTCAAGATGTGAGTGAACTACCGAAGATAAGATGACCAACAACCTGGACAATGTGGCCAAGAATATTCTGTATCAATCGATCAACATGAACATATTCTACGAAATTAAGTCATGTTCCTCTGCTAAAGAAATATGGGAGAAGCTGACTCAAATCTATGGTCGAAATGTTCAAGCCAAGAAGAATCAGAAGGACCAGAAAGTTTTCATGTGTGTTTAAAACAAATCCAAATGGGCCGACAACGATTTAGAGGAGTCTCTTGCTGAAAAAGAGACTTAAGTTATAACATGCTTGATGGCAGACGACCAATCCAAGGTAAATGGTGTTTCTACACCAGAATTTACCAACAAAGAGTTAACTACTACACTCAATGAAATGGCCATTGAGTAAAAGAAGTTATCAGACTCATTTTATGAGATGAAAGTGAAATATGAAGCCAATGTTTCTTCCTCTCATAAAACTTTTGAAACAAACGTTTTGAAAAGAAAGTAGTGGAGATCTCATCTGAGAATGAGATGCTCAAAGAACAGATTCAAACTATTTCTGCTGAAAACAAGAGGTTAAACTATGTTGTCAGTGCATGGACAAGGTCTGGAGATGTTGTCAAATATCAGATCAGCATGTTAAAACCTGATGGATCTAGATCCGGTTTAGGATTTGATGGCGATTACCCAACCGGTTTTGCAAAAAGTCAAACTCATCGAATAACAAGCTTAAGCCAATAAGCTTTGTTAAAGGAAGTTTGACTGGTATTGAATCTAATCCCATTCATAAAGAAGTAGCTTTTAAGAATGAAATAATTTATGTTCCGCCGACCGTTAGCTGGCTGAAAAATAAGTTAGAAGAAGCTAACAAGTCTGTCAATCTAAAACCTCACTCAAATTCAAGGAGTTTTAAAAAAAGTCTTCTTCAAAAGTTAAGGGATCAGTGGCTAGCAGGAAGGCATCTGCTATATCGAAATCATACGCATTAATCACAACATAAAATGGGAAATCCATTAGAATATCTCAGATACGGATTCCTAAGGGACTGATTGACCGAGGACCCAATTGAATATGGGTACCAAAAGATTGTAAATATTGTTTTGTGTAGGTACAAGTGAATGATGGTCTCGAGGAATCTGTATGGTATCTGGATAGTGATTGTTCCAGGCATATGACAGGAAACAGACGGCTTCTCACCGATATAGCAGATTGTTCTGGACCTAAGATCACCTTTAGTGACAACAAGAAGGGTAAGACCATGTGTAAGGATAAGATTATCCATGGTAATCTAACCATTAATGATGTGTTTCTTGTGGACAACTAGTTCTATAACTTGATTAGTGTTAGTCAACTATGTGATAATGACTTGTTAGTTGATTTTCAAGCCTATGCATGCTTAGTTAAGGATCAACATGGTAAAACTTTACTAACTGGTAGTAGAGTAGGATATTCGTATAAAATGAATTGGCAAAAAGAATCTTCTAATCATATGTGCATGATTGCCAAGAACGACCAGAAATGGTTATGGCATAACAGGTTGAACCATTTAAATTTCAAAACCATCAACAACATTTGTTCAAACAATTTAGTTATTGGTTTACCTAAACTTCAGTTTTCAAAGGACAAGGTATGCTCTGCCTTCCAGTTAGGCAAACAGGGCAGATCATCGTTCAAACGTAAAGGAAAATCTCAATCCAGCCGTTGCTTAGAATTGTTACATATGGATCTGTTTGGTCTAATTCTTGTAAAGAGCTTAGGAGGAATGATATTTGCCCTAATTGTTATTGATGATTTTTCGCGATTTACATGGGTAGCATTTTTATCATCAAAGGATAAAACTACTAAAAACTTGATTAGATTATTTAAAAGAATTCAGAATAAAAAATCTTTGAATGTTGCATGTATTAGAAGTGACCAGGGAACTGAGTTCACTAACAGATACCTCTCATCTTATCTCGAGGAATCTGGGATTACACAGGAGTTGTCTAGTTCTAAAACTACACAGCAAAATGGGATTGCTGAGAGAAGAGTGAGGACTCTGAAGGAAATAGCGAGATCTATGTTGGCTGACACATACGTACCTTAGAGGTTCTACGAAGAAGCCATAAACACTGCTTGTTACACACAAAATCGGTCAATAATTAACAAATGTTTTGATAAAACTCCCTATGAACTGTATTACGGGAGAATTCCCACAGTTTCTTACTTTAAAGTATTCACGTGTAAATGTTTTATTCATAACAATGGAAAGGTTTATTTGACCGCTTTTGATGCTAAAGCAGATGAGAGATTCATGTTGGGATATTCCTTAGTAAGTAAGGCTTACAAGGTATACAACAACATAACGTAAAACATTGAGGAATCCCTCCATGTAGTTTTTGATGAGCCTATTGAGAGCAAATCCATTGATCGCATTGACCTTGCTAAAAGACTAAAAGCGAAAAGTCTTGAGTCTGTAAGTGAGGAAGAAGTTCTAGATAAACGGATTTCGTTGTCTGTTCCTGTGGCTGATCCGGTTGAGGTTTAACTCGACGTACAAACTCATGTTCAACAAATTGTTGAGAGTTCGGACGTCGTGGAGTCACCTGTTCAGATGACCAATCCGTTCGAATCCAACTTCAGATGGAACAAGAATCATCCACCAGAATTGATCATCGGAAATCATTTCTTTCCTCGAAGGACAAGACATAAGTTGATGGATGAAATGGCCAATTCTGCTTTTATTTCTTAGATCGAACCCAAGAAAATTGGTGAAGCCGTAGTTGATCCAGATTGGATCAATGTCATGCAGGAGGAGTTAAACTAATTCGTGAGAAATAAATTGTGGCATCTAACTCCTAGATCGACTGATCAGTCAGTCATAGGAACAAGATGGGTCTTCAGAAACAAGCTTAGTGAAGATGGCTTAGTTATTAGAAACAAAGCTCGTTTAATTGCTCAAGGATACAGACAAGAGGAAGGTATCGACTTTGATGAGTCTTTTGCACCTGTAGAAAGACTTGAGGCAATTAGAATCTTCCTGGCATGCGCATAATTTAAGAACTTCAAAGTTTTTCAAATGGATGTAAATAGTGCAATTTTAAATGGTAAATTAAATGAAGATGTCTATGTTGAGCAACCCCCGGTTTTGTAGATCATACGTCACAAAATCATATTTATAAACTTGAAAAAGCCCTGTATGGTCTGAAACAAGCTCCTAGAGCCTGATATGATACCTTAACTGATTTCTGTTTAATCATGATTTTGTTATTGAAATTGTCGATAAAACTTTGTTTAGATTCACTAAAGATTCTCACATCCTACTTGTTCAAATATATATTGATGATATTATATTTGGCTCAACTAATCCCAAATTGTGTGAGAAATTTGCTAAGTTGATGCATGACAGATTTGAAATAAGCATGATGGGAAAATTAACCTTCTTCCTCGGGCTTCAAGTCTGTCAGCTGAAGAAAGGAACCTTCATCAATCAGGCCAAGTATACCAAAGAACTGATAAATAAGTTTGGAATGGAGAACTACTCTACCGCAGCCACTCCAATAAGCTCCTCTTGTAAATTGGATAAAGATGAAGATGACCAATGTGTAGATGTCACAGCCTATAAAGGAGCCTATAGAGGACTTATCAGATTTTTGCTCAATGTGACTTGCTAGTAGACCAGATATCCAATTTGTTGTTGGTGTCTGTGGAAGATTTCAGACTAATCCTAAACTCTCTCACTTTACTGTTGCTAAACGCATTCTTAAATATTTAAAGGGAACTCAAAAGGTGGGACTGTGGTATCCAAAGGATTCCAGTTTCAATTTGACTAGTTTCTCAGATGCAGATTATGTTGGGTACAAAATTGATAGAAAAAGAACAAGTGGAACTTGCCAGTTCCTTGGAGATCGTCTTATCTCATGGTTTAGCAAGAAGCAGATGTCGGTTGCCACGACTACAGCTGAAGAAGAGTACCTTGTTGCTGACAGTTGTTGCTCTCAGCTTTTGTGGGTTCAACAATAGCTTAGGGACTATGGGATTGAAGCTGAAGAATCTCCAATTTTCTGCGACAACACTAGTGCTATCGCAATCACTTATAATCCTGTTCGGCATTCTCGGACAAAACATATTGAAATCATGCATCACTTTATCCGAGAGAATGTCAATCAGAAGTAGATTCGTCTTGAATATATTTCTACAGATATACAAACGATAAATATCTTCACAAAGCCTCTACCCAAAGCTAAGTTTTCTCATTTTAGAAATATTTTAGGTCTTGTCGATCTTGATTGATGTTGTTATGTGCATAAATTAAGGGGGAGCATGTTGTTCAAAGTGTAAGTGGACAGACATGAAGATAGGGGTCTTAATACGTCCAATGAACTAGAAGCTTAAGAAGCATAACTACTTAGACGTACGTCTACTCTAGCATTTTTTATTTTCTTTCAGGAAAATCTGTCTTGGTTTATAACCTGCGTGGTTAGACATACACGTCTAATAGATGTTAGACGTTTTATGTCTAGAGCAAGTGAAGGCTCATGTCTAACCAGACACACGTGAAGCACGTGTTGTTTATACACAATTAGACGCGTTGTCTAATAGACAGATTTTCCAAGTAGAAGTGAAAATATGAAAAGTAGAATAAACGTCTAACTACTAGTGTAGTTAGACCTTAATTTTCTGGCTATTTGGACAGCTGTCATCTATATATGAATCTGTCCATGTACCTTTTTCCCGTCTAAAATGAACCTATCACTTCTCAAATAAATTGAAGACAGGTGTCTCTCAATTTGTCAAGAGTGACTGACATTTCTGATATTATTTCCATTTATACGTGTAATATTAACTGCATACTTTCATGATGAACATTAACAGTTGTGTTCCTAGGGAATAGGTCTACGTCTCTTTGACGGTTGATATAATCATTAGATATTAACTACATGTTAGGTTCTTGATATTTAATTAAGGGTATTACTGAAATGGTTGAGTACTCCCAAATATGTATCTCTCTCTAGAATTTAAATCGTCAAAATGACTTTCTTCTTTCCAAAATCTTTACAAGTAGATTTCCAGTCTGTGTATACTACACCAATCCGTGGAATGGTTCAAATGTTTGAATCATTAGAAGCCTCTGGGTTGAAGAAGTTTCTTCGCCCCCACTGCATTTATCACGAACTGATCATTCGTGAGTTCTTTGAAACTACCAAGTTTTACAACGACAAATATATCTGCGGGATTGTTGTCGGAAGAATGATTTGTTTTGATGAAGATACATTTGGCATGTTCTTCCTTCTCCCAACCGTAAGAATCCACGAGTTTCCTTCCTCCTCTCCTGAAATCCGGTCGTAGATGATGAATGTCTTCTCAGACGCAACCCTTCTGGTGAAGAATCACAGGAAGAGTAGCTTCTTGAAAGTTGAGTATGCCTTACTCAGCGACATCATCTCCAAATCCCTCCTTGCAAAAGACTCCTCTTACACCTACTGTTCAAAAGTCTTTGAGATAATGGTGGTCATCACAAGAGGTGTTGCCATCAACGATGCCTCCTAAAGAGTAACGGAGGTGTGCAAAGGTAGGCTCAAGCTAAGATTTAGCTCGTGAGCGTAATGGTATAAGCACGACTGGACGTAGAGCCACTAAGAGCTGGCAAACCGGGCCGGGCGCAGGTGCCAGATCTGAAAAGTCGAGTCTCGATTTGAAGAAAGTCCTCTTCGAGAACTTGGTCAGAATGCTCTATGCCCGGAAGACGATCTTCGGTCTTGATGCTCCTCTTGGCGCATTTCTTTACTGTCTTCTCGATGAATCTGGTCACGGGTATTATTCATCCTCCAAAACCCTGAACAGCCAGAAGGTTGTTGATTACGTTCTTAGGGTGAAAAGGCTTAAATCAAAGAAAAGGGACAAAGGTGTCTACAACTCCACTCTAACCGCAGACTTAGAGACTTCTTAGGTTGTAGACTCTTCTTTCCTGATGATGTTAAAAAGGGGGAAGAGAGAAAGAGAAAGAAGGAGGATAGAAATTATTTCGTTTTCGTTTTGATGTTTTTGAAAAGATGTTTTGTATTTCTCTTGAAAAACACTTCTGATAATGGTATTATTAGTTTATGGATGAACAACTTTTACTCTGCATTTTATATAATGGATGTTTAATTTGTTACCAATTCAAAGTTTTAACTTCATCATCAAAAGAGGGAAATTGTTGGATCAAATTATTTTGACTAAGTGCCAAAGTAGTTTGACCATTAGAATTTTGATGATGAATGTATATAAAACTCAATCTATGCGGTCTAATAGTTTTTGGTGCAGGTGTATCGAAAACAATATTTATTAGACTAAGTCTTAATGAGGTTCATTAGACTCATTGGGCATTAAATGCACGGAGATAGACGTGCAGTCTAACACATATAGTTAGACGTGCAGTCAAACAAACGTAGTTAGACGTGCAGTCTAACAGACGTAGTTAGACGTGTAGTCTAACACACGTAGTTAGACGTGCAATCTAACACACGTAGTTAGACGTGCAGTCTAAAAGACGTAGTTAGACGTGTAGTGTAACTAATATGAGTTAGACATGCAGTCTAACTCCTTCAGATTAGTCTGAAGGAATGTATAGTTAGACGTGTAGTCTAACTAATGAAAGTTAGACGTGCAGTCTAACTCCTTCAGATTAGTCTAAAAGGATGTATAGTTAGACGTGCAGTCTAACTCCTTCAGATTAGTCTGAAGGGATGTATAGTTAGACGTGCAGTCTAACTCCTTCAGATTAGCCTGAAGGGATGTATAGTTAGACGTGTAGTCTAACTAATGAAAGTTAGACGTGCAGTCTAACTCCTTCAAATTAGTCTGAAGTGATGAATAGTTAGACGTGCAGTCTAACTAATGAAAGTTAGACGTGTAGTTTAACTCCTTCAGATTAGTCTGAAGGGATATATAGTTAGACGTGCAGTCTAACTAATGGGAGTTAGATGTGCAGTCTAACTCCTTCAGATTAGTCTGAAGGGATGAGGTATTAGACATATAGTCTAATCCCATTAGACCAGGTGGTCTAATGGATCCTACTATTAGACGAGGACATCTAATTTCATTAGACGAGGTCGTCTAAGTGAAATACATCTAATGCTAAGCTTAAGTAGTTTCTTGAAACTAGCACCCGTCTACCCACGATCAACTAGCTGGAGGCTATTCCTTCACCACTTTCTAGTGAAGATCAGTACGACAGCCAGTTGCAACCAATTGATTAATGCCACACAAGCAAATATTCTTCCCACTACTCGTTTTTGCAGTAATATCATTGAAGAATATTTGGCGCACTACTAGTTTGGTATGGCCACGATCCTAGTGCTCAGAGTCTATTGTGTACTATAGAGGCGTTCCAATAGAAGCTCGTCATATGTCATTATGAAAGATTCGACCGTTGGTACATGCTCTTTATTTAAAGATCCTGAAGGACAACGGAAGAATCATCGATCTATCGATACTCAGATTATTCTATCTTAAGTGAATATTCAAACTGTGATATTGAGAGAGATGCTTTCTTGCTTTTATTGAGTGTTCAATCAAGATAGAGTTAGAATCAAAGCATTGTATTGGCTGAGTGATATTCTTCATATTGTAAGTTGAACAGAGTCTGTTCTGTTCAACAGTGAGCTAGTCGTGCGACTGTATTTGATTCGTTGAAAGTTTAGTGAATCATTCTGGTGGTTGGAAGAAGGGGTGACGTAGAAGAGTTAACTCCGAACATCCATAAACAAACTATTGTGTCTTTTCATTCTTGGTTCTTAGCTTCAAACCTAAGCAAATGTTTCCGTACTTGAATTGTTCAAAGTTTGCAAGGGTTTGTGCAGAATAGAAAGTAATTGAAATGCTTAACAGGATTTCTATCAAATCGTTTTTCCTAAGCCGTCATCAATAGCCAGACCCCCGTCTCTATTTATTACGCTGATCCTATCAGGTTTAACACCATTTTATTAAGATTCCCAAAAAATGGGAAGGTCAATAATCAAAACTAGCCAATCCATAGTTTTGATTGTAAGATGCCAAACAAATGACCTAAAAGTTTCTGAATAGTAGTAGTCAAACCATTACAAACACAAATTACCCTGAACAAAGACTACAATCTATCTATCGCAACATGTGTTATCTCTATGTCCGCCTTTTTAACCATATTGTCTTTTTCCACGTTCACTTGTTCTCTCGTTCTTCATAAAGAGAGATTGAATTGAAGTAGATGATGATACTTGTCTCCTCCCATTATTTAATATTCCTCTGTATGAACCCATACAAATATGATAAAAAATATTATTCTTCAAGATCTCAAGGCTTTTGTCACTACTTTTTTCTTCTTAAGTTTTACATAGTTGAGGATCAACAACCTTAGTTTCCTTTTCTATTTCTATTCTACTATATCTTTGCTTTCATCTTATACCTCTTCCTTGTCTTATATTTCATTAATTTCATTGTTTTCTTCATTATCTGATTCTACCTTACTTTCTTCCTAAACATCATTAGTTTCTTCCTTCTCTGATTCTTCCTTTATTTTTTCCTTTGCAATTGTTTTCTTGTTGATTGCCTTTAAGTTCCCAATATGTTATTTGATCCTTGATTCTTCTATTTCATTTTTCTACTTTTCTTATTCTTGGGATTTCAGGATTGTCTATTATTCCTCAATTGCTTTTACACATTTAGTACTAGCATGTTAGAGACTATTGCAGAGAGAACACATGCGTGGACTCCATTCATATTAGATTTCCATAACTGTAGACGTTCCTTTCCTGTCAACTACTATCATGTTCTTGGGCATCTTACTTCGAGGATGCACTTCAATGTTTATTCTAGAAAATGTAAGTTTCTCTCCTACTTCTATAATTGAGTCCATGTATAATAGTTTCTCCAATACAATTGCAAAGTGACTTAAAGCTTATGCATTGTATATGTGTGCTGAGATGTTCCAATGATTAAATCATATATGAGTTGTTTCCTTTGGTTTGATTAGAATGTTCAATTCTTCAGACCAATTCTCCAACTTCATATAGATGGATCTAATATAAGTATGCCCATATTTTAGAATATCATCCAAGTTTGATCCCTTCTTGAATGCAGAAAATAGAAATCATGTATGTTTGTAGAAACTTTCTCCAGTCCCTTTTGCTCTCATTATTTCATTAAGACTTCATTGGTGACTATGAA
Source organism: Impatiens glandulifera (assembly GCF_907164915.1). Classification (NCBI taxonomy): domain Eukaryota; kingdom Viridiplantae; phylum Streptophyta; class Magnoliopsida; order Ericales; family Balsaminaceae; genus Impatiens; species Impatiens glandulifera. Next base: position 120,418,959 of record NC_061862.1, on the reverse strand, counting down.
TGATACTCCATTATTCCCTATATAGTTTCTAACCACTGCATTTTATCATTCCTTAACACATTTTTCCTCTACTTCAGTTGGCAGTTTAAATTCAAAAGGAGAAATGAGTACCTCCACTTTTGTTTTAACATCTCCCAAGTAGATTTTTCCTTTATAAGCATGATCCTTTGTTTTCTTTCTTGCATTTTTTTCCCAAACTTTGTTTACTCTCCAATTTGAATTTCTTCTTATAGTATAGGTTTTTGATTTAGGGGACTTCATCAATTCCCTTATTGTTTAAACTGACAAGTTTATTATCTTTTCATACTATTGTTTTATCAGTAAATTCGAGTCCTTAAGATAGTGTACATTCAATTGGATTGTTGTTTGCTGCATTTTTGCTTTGTTGAGCATAATCTATCATTTCTTTGCGTGCATCAAAAACTTTATAATTTTATTTTTTAGTCAAAGAGTTTTACTATTTTATTGTATCAACCTTCCAAATTTCTTTTTTCTTCCCCCGTTTTTTACTGTATTTTCTTCAAAATTTTTAACAAAAATTAGTTCTTACCTTTGTTGCATTCATATTTTTCCTAGATAATTTATTCAGCAATCCTATTAATTTCATTTTTAGCTGCCTCCCTTAAACCCTCCATCATAAATTATTTGACTTCCTTATCCTTATTTCTTTTCTTTCTTCCCATTTTAATGTAGAATATAACACAGAAATGAAGAAGATAAATTATAGAATAGGGTACACCAGAAACCCTAACTATTACAAAATAGTATAAACTATAAACCCTAATCTTTCAAACAAACTTTGTAGATGAATGATCAACCTAGATATTACAGGAAGTACCGTGTCGTTCGTGCCAAACATGCTGATTGTGTTTCAAACTAACAAATGGCGCGCGGTTCCAACAATTATGGTGGAGGGTTGATCTTTTGAGTTATTATTGTTGTTGGGATTCAGGGTGCGCACGTTCCTTATTTTACAAGAGACCCTGAGCGACTAGAAACTACGACCACAACAAGCAAACTGCGACTTTTATATCGTGTCGATCGTGTCGTTCGTGTCGATTGTGTCGATTGTGTTTTCGTGGTGAAACTGCTAGTGTAGTTAGTATTTCTCTAGATACCCTTTGACTATACACAACAAAACATATGAGGTGTTTGAGCTAGTTCATGTGTAAATAGTGTTTACCAAATCACTTCTGTTTGCACACCTCTTCGATAAAAAGACAATGAGCCTTGTCGAGTTTTAATCCCATGCAAACACGCAATCAATTAAATACAAATGTGAGATTCACATTGTGTTCACGTGTTTTGTTCCCTCAAGAAAAAATTCTTATAAAAGGAGTTGTGTAACCTACATGTTAGGGTAGTTTTGCAAACTACATGTTTTGAGTTAAGAATATAGTTATTCCCCAGCAGAATTACCATTTTTTTGTACGCATTTCATTCCCTCACTCCACGTCTGAGAAATGTTTTCCGTACGCAAGACTTTCCTTTCCTTTCTCTCTTCTTGAGTGTCTACCAATTTTAGGAGTCCACTTAACGACTTGTATTTTAGGGAATGAAGGATCTAATCTTAAGAATGATTTATTCATTTGAATGCTCAATCTTTATGATCGTTTTGTGCGATTCGAAGTTGGTCGGTCTCATGTCTTACCTATCCTTTCGAATGCTCCGCCTTTTTTCTTTAAAAGTTATACTATAGAATTCCGTAGCTTACATTTCTCTTGATACTCACAAAAAGTATATAGAAAAACTATTTATATAGTATGTTGTCTTATCTATTTCAGATGAGGAACTAAAGTAGAGTTGTATATATCATAGATCTTTCCATTCTTGGCCAGTACAAGTTCTAGATTAGTATGTGTTCATGATAAACCGCGCGCCTAGCGTCAACATGACGCTAGCATGCACATTTTTAAAGTAAATTTGGCGCCAAGCCTAGCGCGTTGACTCGTGTTGAATCGCTCCTAACTCGCCCGTTTCTACTTAGTTTTGATGTTTTTTTCTTTTTTAAGGCCTCTTAGACAAAATCGCCAACAACAATATTATACTCAAAACTTAAAATTTTCAAACCGATCAATTTGAACATTTCAAGTTTCCCGAATTCCATCTCTTTTTGAAAATTGACGTTTGGACAAACAAAAGAGCCTTGAATTTGTTGGTCGAAAATTTTTGTCTAACATTAATATTATACTCAAAGTTTATGATTTTTCAAGACGGTCATTTCTAACGTACGAACGTATGATAACATATAAAGCTCGAGTATTTTTAAAAATTGACGTTTGTACCGCTACTCGAGGCCCCGAGGGTCCCTCCGAGTCAATTTAAAAAGTGATTTTTTCAATTTTTTTCTCCCGGTTCAATAATCAAGTATGAACATTATACGTAACTAGAAAAACTCATTTTAATTTTGGGATGCAAAAATTAAGTATCTATAGTTCTAGTGTTTTTAATTCCTATTGGATTTTCCACGCTAAAAATTAATTTGTCTATGTGTTCTTAATTTACCGCTTGCAATCTCATTTAGTTCTTATGATTATCTTATTGGATATACAAAGAGAAAAAAAACAATTATTTCGCAATTGTTATTACGTGGTTTCCCATATGACTTATTTAAGAAATATCATGTTTTCCGCTTATGTATTCATCTATTAAATTAGGATAACATGATAGTTTATATGGATCAATCATTTCTATCGTATAATACCTAGTATTTTTATCTTAACATAAGATTGTTTATATTAATCAATTATTTCTGCATACAATACCAAATATTTTTATCTTATAATAATCTTCTTGAAATTAAGCATTTTACACTAGTAAAAAACGCTTTAATAGCGACGACAAATGCAGACGAAAATAAAAAAAAATGTCGGTATACCGTATATTAATGTTGTCCAGAACAATAGTTGTAGGTATATGGAGTTTAAGAGTGACCACTTAAAAAGCCCTCAGTATTTGGGGCTTTATAACGACCACTGAAAAAACCTCGGTATTGTAACCACTATATCGATGATTTTAGATCTCTCGATATACCTCTTTATTTTAAATAAAATGTAATATATTTAAATATTATAAAATAAAATAATCTATATCAATTTGTTGAATTGTCATAATATTTTAAATTATTTATTGATCTTTTAATGCATAATTTTTAATTTAGTTAGTCATTGTCTTCTTTCTCAATTTAAGCTATAGTATAACTTGTTTACATTATTATTTTAAAAATAACTATTTAAATAAATTAAAAATACATTTAATGATGTGTTTGAACAAAAGTGATTTGGTAAACACTATTTACACATGAACAGACTCAAACACCTCATAAGTTTTGTTGTGTATAGTCAAAGGGTATCTAGAGAATTACTAACTACACTAGCAGTTTCATCACGAAAACACAATTGACACGAACGACACGATCGACACGATATCAAGGTCGCGGGTTTCTTATTATGGTTGTAGTTTCTATCCGCTCATTAAATGTCTTACCTATCCTTTCGAATACTCCGCCTTTTTTCTTTAAAAGCTATACTATAGAACCCCGTAGCTTACCCTTCTCTTGAAACTCACAAAAAGTAGATAGAAGAACTATCTATATAGTATGTTGTCTTATCTAATTGAGATGAGGAACTAAAGTAAAGTTGTATGTATGATAGATCTTTCAATTCTTGGCCAGTACATGTTCTATATTAGTACGTGTTCATGATAAACCGCGAGCCTAGCGTCAACATGACGCTAGCATGCACATTTTTAAAGTAAATTTGGCGCCAAGCCTAGCGCGTTGACCCGTGTTGAATCGCTCTTGACTCGCCTGTTTCGACTTAGTTTTGATGTTTTTTTCTTTTTTAAGGCCTCTTAGACAAAATCGCCAAGAACAATATTATACTCAAAATTTAAAATTTTCAAACCGATCAATTTGAACATTTCAAATTTCCCGAATTCCAACTCTTTTTGAAAATTAACGTTTGGACACACAAAAGAGCCCTGAATTTATTGGTCGGAAAAATTTGTCTAACATTAATATTATACTCAAAGTTCATGATTTTTCAAGACGGTCATTTGGAACGTACGAACGTATGGTAACATATAAAGCTCGAGTATTTTTTAAAATTGACGTTTGTACCGCTACTCGAGGCCCCGAGGGTCTCTCCGAGTCAATTTCAAAAAGTGATTTTTTCAATTTTTTTCTCTCGGTTCAATAATCAAGTATGAACATTATACATAACTATGAAAACTCATTTTAATTTTGGGATGCAAAAATTGAGTATCTATAGTTCTAGTGCTTTTAATTCCTATTGGATTTTCCACGCTAAAAATTAATTTGCCTGTGTTCTTAATTTATCGCTTCCAATCTCGTTTAGTTCTTATGATTATCATATTGGATATACAAAGAGAAAAAAAACAATTATTTCTCAATTGTTATTACGTGGTTTCCCATATGACTTAGGTAAGAATTATCATGGTTTCCGCTTATGTATTCATCTATTAAATTAGGATAACATGATTGTTTATATGGATCAATCATTTCTATCGTATAATACCTAGTATTTTTATCTTATCATAAGATAGTTTATATGAATCAGTTATTTATGCGTACAATACCAAGTATTTTTATCTTATAATAATCTTCTTGAAATTAAGCATTTTACACTAGTAAAAAATGCTTTAATAGCGACGACTAATGCAGACAAAAATAAAAAAAACGTCGGTATACCGTAAATTAATGTCGTCCAGAACAATAGTTTTAGGTATATGGAGTTTAAGAGTGACCACTTAAAAAGCCCTCAGTATTTGGGGCTTTATAACGACCACTGAAAAAACCTCGGTATTGTAACCACTATATCGATGATTTTAGATCTCTCGATATACCTCTTTATTTTAAATAAAATGTAATATATTTAAATATATCAGATTAAAATAATCTATATGATTTGTTGAATTGTCATAATATTTTAAATTATTTATTGATCTTTTAATGCATAATTTTTAATTTAGTTAGTCATTGTCTTATTTCATAATTTAAGCTATAATATAACTTGTTTACATTATTATTTTAAAAATAACTATTTAAATAAATTAAAAATACATTTAATGAGGTGTTTGAACAGAAGTGATTTGGTAAACACTATTTACACATGAACAGACTCAAACACCTCATAAGTTTTGTTGTGTATTGTCAAAGGGTATCTAGAGAAATACTAACTACACTAGCAGTGTCATCACGAAAACACAATTGGCACGAACGACACGATCGACAAAATATCAAGGTCGCGGTTTGCTTGTTGTGGTCGTAGTTTCTAGTCGCTCATTAAATTTCTTACCTATCCTTTCGAATGCTCCGCCTTTTATCTTTAAAAGCTATTCTATAGAACCCCGTAACTTACCTTTCTCTTGAAACTCACAAAAAGTAGATAGAAGAACTATCTATATAGTATGTTGTCCTATATATTTGAGATGAGGAACTAAAGTAGAGTTCTATATATCATAGATCTTTCCATTCTTGGCCAGTACAAGTTCTAGATTAGTACGTGTTCATGATAAACCGCGCGCCTAGCGTCAACACTACTCCAGCATGCACATTTTTAAAGTAAATTTGGCGCCAAGCCTAGCGCGTTGACCCGTATTGAATCGCTCCTGACTCGCCCGTTTCGACTTAGTGTTGATGTTTTTTCTTTTTTAAGGCCTCTTAGACAAAATAGCCAACAACAATATTATACTCAAAATTTAAAATTTTCAAACCGATCAATTTGAACATTTCAAGTTTCCCGAATTCCAACTCTTTTTGAAAATTGACGTTTGGACACACAAAAGAGCCCTGAATTTGTTGGTCGGAAAACTTTGTCTAACATTAATATTATACTCAAAGTTCATGATTTTTCAAGACGATCATTTTGAACGTACGAACGTATGGTAACATATAAAGCTCGAGTATTTTTTAAAATTGACGTTTGTACCGCTACTCGAGGCCCCGAGGGTCTCTCCGAGTCAATTTCAAAAAGTGATTTTTTCAATTTTTTCTCCCGGTTCAATAATCAAGTATGAACATTATACATAACTAGGAAAACTCATTTTAATTTTGGGATGCAAAAATTGAGTATCTATAGTTTTAGTGTTTTTAATACCTATTGGATTTTCCACGCTAAAAATTAATTTGTCTATGTGTTCTTAATTACCGCTTACAATCTCGTTTAGTTCTTATGATTATCTTATTGGATATACAAAGAGAAAAAAAAAACAATTATTTTGCAATTGTTATTACGTGGTTTCCCATATGACTTAGGTAAGAATTATCATGTTTTCCGCTTATGTATTCATCTATTAAATTAGGATAACATGATAGTTTATATGGATCAATCATTTCTATCGTATAATACCTAATATTTTTATCTTATCATAAGATAGTTTATATAAATCAATTATTTCTGCGTACAATACCAAGTATTTTTATCTTATAATAATCTTCTTGAAATTAAGCATTTTACACTATTAAAAAACGCATTAATAGCGACGACAAATGCAGACGAAAAAAAAACGTTGGTATACCGTATATTAATGCCGACCAGAACAATAGTTGTAGGTATATGGAGTTTAAGAGTGACCACTTAAAAAGCCCTCCGTATTTGGGGCTTTATAACGACCACTGAAAAAACCTCTGTATTGTAACCACTATATCGATGATTTTAGATCTCTCGGTATACCTCTTTATTTTAAACAAAATGTAATATATTTAAATATATCAAATTAAAATAATCTATATCAATTTGTTGAATTATCATAATATTTTAAATTATTTATTGATCTTTTAATGCATAATTTTTAATTTAGTTAGTCATTGTCTTATTTATAATTTAAGCTATAGTATAACTTGTTTACACTATTATTTTAAAAATAACTATTTAAATAAAATAATATAAAAATATATTTAATTTAATTTATATCCAAACCCCGACAAGACAAGTATTAGGAATTGGATCTCGTACTTAGACTAATAAATATAAAGAATGAATCTATATTAGCTAATTCATTATTTATATCTTAATTATCTCATTATTGAGCTTATTCATTATTTATATCTTTTACAGAATATAAATAAAATGCTTGAAAATTCAATACCCAATGTGGCATGAATTCTTTTAAGAAATAAAAAAACTGAAGTTAAAGTTTGAAAGAAATCACACAATGTTAGTCAACCTAATTAAAAATAATTAGGTAAATTTTCAGCTCATACTATTTGTAATTTATTAATTTATTGATCAATTGAATTTTCAATAAGTTTAAGAGAAGATTTAAATATTGATAAAAGATCTTAGACTTATTTAAATGGTTTATACTAAAATTAAAAACAAAACAGTTTTAGGTCACGCTGATTCCGGTTAACAAAGCAGTTACCTGATTAACAAAGCAGTTAGACATCCAGGCGGAGCTTTCTTCTTGGGGAGATATTTGTTGGATGCAGAAGAAAATAGGAAACTATGAGGATTAGAAGTAATAATTGTACGATCATATATAGATCATATGTTTGATTTACTGCTCTGCTTCAATTTCGAAGCAGGAATCTACAATATTGAGGAATAACACTATAAGAAGTTTTCGCATTTTGGAGCCCATATGTTATGCAAGCATTTGCTAAGTCAACTTGATCTTGACTGGTGACTGAAATGACCATGGTTTTAAGCTTATATATTTGTGTAAACTTGCTTATATAATATATCATAATATTGATCTGTTTAAACTTGCAACACAACAAATTCATCCATCAGCCTCAAATCATAAAGTAACTTTGACAAAATATTCTTTCCAATATAGTCAACCTAGATTTTACAGATGCAAAAAACTTCAGTTAAAATGGGAAATAAAAGATGTCTTCATAGTAGTGGCTAAAAATCTCTTTGGTACTATTCTCTACTTTTTGAATTAAAACTTCTATAGAAGTATGAATCATCAAAATATTTTATTCTCATACAAAAAGCAATTTAGGAAAGCAAGATCAAAGCTCTATAGAGATAAATGAAAGATTTTGAGTGGGATCAACTATGAAGGGACCAAGCTCAAAGGAGCAAAGCCGATTACATAATCCCCTACCTTATAATCCTCTACCTTGATCGAATTTGGATCTGCAAGATGAATTGGAGTTTTGAGTTCTGTTTGGGAGTTTTCCCTAGTTTGATGTTCTTGATTTTGTTTTTTTCATAATTGCTCGTCATAATTAGGACATGTACGTGTCTTTGTTTGTCATGTTATTTCACCAGTTCCATGCGAGTTTCACGTTAACTCGGAATTTGTGAAAATAGAATGCAACCTTTCAAAAAAAAAAATCACTCATTATTATGGATTCAGAGTTGTAAATAAGGGGTAGATTTAGGATATGATTATAAATACAATAGGGAGCTTGATTGTAAATAGTAGTAGATAATAGATATAAATAGCTTGAATCTTTGTATTATAGAATATGTTGAATGGTGAATTATAATGGAATATAATTTTCCCATATAAGGTCTTAGGTTATTCTTCTATTTCATTTGATTCTCACCCCTTTTCTACTCTAAGCAATCTAGTTTGCTAGAATAATATATCATGGCCGTAAATAGTAGGGTTAAGATATGATGGATATATAATAAGGTGCATGATAACACCAGTTATAAAATGCTCCTAATTTTTTGAAAATATTTTTGATTCTAAATTTTGATGTGACAGATAAACGGTAAATAGTAAGGTTAAGACCTAATTGATCTGTTTCTGAATATGAAAGCGGTAACTTTTACTACAAAGATGATTCATTATTTATAAGATTTGTACATAATTCTCTATTATTTTTGGTTCTTGTGTTTTAAGAAGAATTCATTTGAAGTGTAAAGTGGAACAGATGGATTTTTTCTTGAAATTTTCTCAATTCCCCTACTTGAAATTGGTTATTTTGTTAAAACTATAAAGCAATTTCGATTTCTTTTTTGTAGTAAGTAAATAGTTGTGACCTAATTATTTTTCAATGTTAAGTTATGAAATGGTTTATTTAACCTTGAAATTAAATATTTTATAATATTATATGTTCGGTTTATATTTTAAAAATATTATTTAGTTTATTTTAATATTTTAAAGGGTGGTCGTCATAGAGTTCTCTATGACGATGGTAATAATGGTCGTGATAGAGTCCTCTATGGCGATGGTAAAAGTGATTGTTATAGATTATTCTATGACGACAGTGAAAGCCGTCGGCATAGATGGTTTTATGGTGATGGTACTAAAATGATCAGTATATGTATTTTGGGGCAATAACGACAAGGGCAATGCCGACGATTGAGCACAACTTTTTCACCATCCCAAATTATTTATAACGACGGTTTATATCTTAATATCGACAACCCCTACCGTCGTTATTGGGCTTTTTTTTACGTGTGTTACGAAGGACTTTACTAATATATTTATGATTCATATTAATGAACAATGAATATTTTTATTTAATTATATTATTAATTTGAAGTAAATCAATTTCAGATGAGAGTATGGTTACTTGCAATTGAAGCTGCCATATTGACAAAACTTCAAAGAAGCATTCAAGGACATGATATTAGAGCTTTATTAAATATGTTTGGTTGGCCTTGTACTCGCTGAGACACTCCTTAGTCTCAACGACTTTGTTCCAGACCCAAATAACTATTCCCGCCGTGGATCACCTCTGGTTGTTAGACAAATTGCATTGGTTGCCTCTTCCTTCAATTCCTTACCTTTCCTTTGCAAATCTACAGTTGCAAAGGATTGCTGGAATCGGGCTTGAGAATTCTATTTCTGAGATTCACCCAATTAGGTTAATTGTTCTGTGATATCTCTTTAGTCAAATGATGTACGAGATGAGGGATTCTCCATTCATCATTGTGTTGGTCCTAGAGGGATCTACCTCCTACTACACAGCTATCAAATATCGACAATTTGGCCTACGGAATCCCCTACCTTCGAATGCACTCAATCCTCCGACGGACTTGATGCCTATTTCTCCTGATCTTTACCTCGAGTATGCATCAATAATGGAGTTTTCTCTTATAGTTTCATTCCCCAATCGATGGATCAATGTTGTGAACGAAGCAGGTCAGTTATACATTCCACCCGTCGTCGAACAAAAAGTCGTATCGATGACAGGACCGAATGACGAGTCATCCTCTGATGAATCATATTAGGACTTAATTTATTTTTGTGAACTTCTATTTGGTTACTTAATCTGTATAGTAATTATGTAAACAGATTATGAAATGTTTTTGTGTTTTTTGGCACTCAAATGAAAATCAATTGTTGTGAAGTTATATAATTCGAATCATTGTCGTTATGTTTGATTGCAATATGGATGTCATTTTCATTTCAAACTATAATGTAAAACCCCTAATCCATTCTTGTAATACCCATTATGCATTCTTGTGAAAACATAGAACGAAACATTCTTCGCTTGATAGAACCGTTTATAATGATTCAAGCGAACAAAGATAGCTTCGTTTGTTTGTTAGTTTATTACAGTGAGCCAGTGCTTGAGAACGAAGCATAATTCTCTTGTTAATTATATTTAAATTAATTTGTATTCGTAACACGTTCATGTAAAACTCTCAACGCACTCATGTAAAACCCTAAATACACAAATGTAAAACCCCTAATAATTTTAGGGAACGAAGTTTGCTTCGTTTGTTAGTTAGTTTATTAAACGAACCCAGTGCTAGTGAACAAAGTCCGATTCGCTTGTTACTAATAGTTTACAACGCTTATAGGGAACGAAGTTTTCTTCGCTTCATAGTTTGTTTATTAAAGAGAACAATCTCCATAGAACGAATCATGGATCGCTTGTATAATAAATCCCATCAATGGTTATTCTGTAATATTGAATCAAGCTAAATGATTGAAGAAGCGCCAAAAATTTATCTTGTCCCTTCAACTGATAATTGTGTGGCAGTCTCTGTATACTTAGCAAGAATTGTAAATAAATATATATAATATATATATATATATTCCTTCCTATTTATTCGTTATTTTATAATTGACATAATTAAATCTGAATTAAAATATATATAACAATTATTTTTTATAATTCAATGAACTACATTTCATTACAACGTTTCATAAACAATTCTACATTATAACAATATTCATCTGCATTACAACGTTTCATAAACACAGTTGTACATTATAACAATATTCATCTGCATCTCCATTAAAGAAACCACAGCGGATCTAACACGGCTAATGAATCCCACTTGTTGAGATATCTCTTACTTGAGATATTTTCGACCCCAGAGAATCTCCTACAGTTGGTTTTTCCCACCAGCGGTAGACATGTATGATCTTCATTTGGTCAGTAGTTTCTACTTCAGGTATGCAGATTTTATAGTAACTGAAGATATTTTCCACCACAACTGGACTCTCTTCATCTTCATTGAAGACGTTTTCCACCACAGAGAATCTCCCAAAGAGTAGATCCAACAAAATATCTTAAGCAACCACACACTCACAACAATGCTCATGCTCACGAATTTCATTTGGACCAAGATGGTAAAACCACCTTTATAGAAAAAAGTTGTTTTTAACGATTGAATCAGATGCATTCAGAAAAAGTAAATTTAAATTTCTCGTGATCAAATATCAAATTGGAGGACGAGTCTGCAGTCCTTATGACTCATCATTTATAATTTAAATTTTATTAATGAAAAAGTAAAAACATTAGTATTGACTCTTAGGGCCTGTTTGACCTTTGTTTGTTTGGGATAAAACCCAGATTTTATCCCAAAACTCTCAATTTTCCCATCATAAATCAAATCGATCATTTTATTAATTAAAATATCTAAATTACCCTTATTAATATTATATTAATTTTATTACATTATAAAATTTATTTTCATAAAAGGAATTTAATTAAAAAAATAATTCAATAATAAAAAAATTATATTAAATATAAATAAGTTTAAAATATAAATAAAATTGAAGCGCCAAAACATTTTTGTTATGTCAATTCACATGTTACGTATTTTAATTCGTAAGACGGTCTCATTTTGTAACATGTATACGTCCAGAAATTTCAACTACTACCATCCAATCAAATGTCAATCCTCAATATCGAATTATATAAAAGATTTCCTGTACAAAACATGCTTCAAATAATCCGGCGATAACAGGCGAAACTTTCTTCGCCTATTCGAGTATCTTTTATTTTTAAATGTTGAATTATATAAAAGATTTTTTGAGCGAAGCATGCTTCACATAATCCGACAATAACAAGCGAAGTTTTCTTCGCCTATTCGAGTAACTTTTATTTTTTAAATGTTGAATTATATAAAAGATTTCCTGAGCGAAGCATGCTTCACATAATATAAAGTTCATGTAAAACCACATACGCATTCTTGTAATAACCTAAACGGCCTTATGAAAATCCATTCACTCCGAGCAAGTATTTTGAAAATAGAATTTCTAAAGCCCGACTTTGGCCGTTCTACCCCCAGGTTACTCTTCTCTGCTCTTTCACCTAGCGTTGTTGTCTTCGTTCGTTCGCCTCCAAAGCTATTTCTCTTCCGGTTTGTATCTTCTTCTACTGCGATAATGGTAAGAAGTGTTTAGGATTTCATGTGTTGGTCTTTTTCGTGCTTATTTGTATTTGTTTGAATCTAAATGTGACTCTATCATTTTAGAATCAGGATTCCGAAAAGCAAATAGTTCTATATACTGAATCGACGACGGTAGTTAAAACACTGAGGTAATTATACTAATGTTAGAAAATGTACATATTTGCTTCATTTCTGATTATGTAGTTCATCAATTGTTTTGTATAAACGTATTGCACACATCTTAATGTAGGGTTAAACAAAAAAAAGAAAACACGAGGCATCAAGTACGCCATCGACACCATTGGATATACTGGCCACAACTTCTAATGAAACACTTATTGAGAAACAGGTTAAGAAAAAAATAAGAAAGACTCGTGATCCTGATGTTGATTTTAAGAGCAGAACCTCTCCATCAAGCCTTCACTACCTGGTTAACAGGTTATCCAAAGAACAAAAGGATGTTGTGAGGGACATAGGATTTGGTTCACTTCATTCACTAGGCATATCAAAATGTCCACTTGAATTCTCACGGTGCATTGTGAGTCTCTTCAATCCCAAAAGAAGGAGCATTGTCCTACATACTGGAGAGGAGATTCAGATTGATGAAGAGTATGTTCAATGTGTATTGAACATCCCTAGAGGGGAATTGGAAATCTTAGAGTGTTTAGGAATTCGCACGGACGACTAGGAGTACAAGGACAATCTCAGGGCGTGGAGAAGGAGATGGGGATTCGTGAACAGTGGAGGTTCTTCGACCTATACAATGTAGGACAAGATTCTACAGAATACAGTCGGAGACAGTAACTTCAAGATGGACTTCTTTGTGTTTATTGTATCGACCTTCTTGTAAAATTAGTTGGTCTTGGTTTGAAGCCCACTTCATTGTCATGTAAAATGATTTGAGGCTCTCTATTTTTCTATACAGATTCAAAATACTAAAATTCCTACAGGATGTATCTAAAATTAAAGACTACAACTAGTGCAAGTTTACTTTAGACGGACTTGTAAAGTGTTATAAGTGGGAAGAAAAAAAGACATCATATTTCCATGGACCACTAACGTTTCTTTTGGTGAGTGTAAAAATTTATTTGCTGTAGGTTCTAGCTTCATAATTTTTCATTTAGTTTAACGTGATATATATTTGTTTATGCTAATGTATCAGTTGTGCTACTTGGACCGGGTCGTTGAGTACAAGGTAAACAGTCAGATATCAATGACTTTCCCTATTTTGGGATGTTGGGACGAGCAGAAGATGTACGACGAGGTTGGTTATGAGGCTGCCCATGGGGGGGTTGGACATGGTAGGGTAGTTGCTCGCATAGTCATTCCGAATGAGCAGCCACCGATTCAAAAAACTATGGATCCTCCACTAGAACAAGTTGGGGATGACAATATATCCAATCTTACTAAGCATCCACCGATTCAACAAAATATTGCATTATGTTTGAGGAAGGTTGCGGCCGCTTCAGAAGAATTGGCACAAGGGGCTAAATATCTAAATGAGATGCACCAAATTAACACAATTGAACTTGTACAATCTGCTTTTAAGCCATTTTCCACTGTCCTAAACTCCCATTCAATCCTGAGGGAAGGCTTAGAAAGGAGCTTGGACAAGACAAAACATCAGCAACCAAGAGAACAAGACCATCATCCCACAACCCAAGCCAACAAGAACACCATTACTCCCAAAACTGAATCCAACAAGAACATCATTCCTCCAACAACCCAAGCCAACAAGAACAACATTACTCCCAAAACCGAATCCAACAAGAACATCATTCCTCCAACAACCCAAGCCAACAACAAAACCAATACTCCCACAACAGAATCCAACAAGAACATCATTACTCCCACAACCCAAGCCAATAACAAAACTTATACTCCCACAACAGAAAACAACAATAACACCATTACTCCAACAATATAAGCCAAAAAGATCACCATTACTATCACAAACTAAGACAACAAGAACACCATTATCCCTAAAATCCAAGACTTGCCTCCTACCAAAATTTATTAATGTCTGCAGAAAAATCCCCCGATATTTGAAAACCGATTGGTTAACCGAGGTTACCAACACCGAAACCAACAACAACTCTCCTTCATTGTCGATGGTAAAAACTGAAGGACACTGCATCTCTAGTCTACCACCTCCACTTAAACCTACATTGTCTCATTTACCAAATAATGATGGAAGAATGAAGGAATGGCTTGAAGGATTAAAATTGCCCCCGGTATTGAATACCCCATTTTTCAATAAAATGTTTAGGGATGTCAATGAAATATCAAACATTCAGAAGATATTTGTGAGGTTCATATTTGTTAAAGGACTTGAAAAAAGGTAATGTTTCCTCTATATTCTTACTTATTCTGAAAAAATGTACTTTGTACCTCATTCTGAAACATGTTTTTCTAGTCTTATGTAGTGAAATGTTATTTTTTACTGATAAACTAACTCTCCACCTAACGCGCGCGGACATGTTTTCAATGGCTGATCAAACATGGGTAGACAGTATGATTATTGATATTTGGTCGTATATGTTGAATGATATTTGTAGGAGAAATTTAAAACGTACACACAATAAGATTTTCTTCACAACTACGCTCACCGTAAGTTGTACTAACACTATTGTTTATCAATTATGTTATTCGTGTTATAATATAGACTATGTTGTAAACAACATTTTCGTGCAAATCAGATTACTACGAAAGAACAATTCGATTTGAGGTTCGGTCGTGAAGGTCGAAATTTCAACATTTCGAAACTGAACCTCTTGAATGTGGACCTTGTAAGTAAATCTCTCGTTGTGATATCATTTAATAACATGTACACCTCTATGCAATCTTATTTGTTTTAATTCTATTCGCAGATGTTTTTCCCAATAATTGATGACTCCCATTTTTACTTGGTTTGCTATAACTTCATAAAAAAGAAATTCAAGTAATTGACAACAGGGAGGCACCTATGCAATCTCCCTTCGAGATAAGATATAAGAATGTCCTAATTTTGATAATACACTAAAATTCGATTTTCAACTAGTTCAATCACAATTACTTCTTGCTCTTATTTACATTACATCATGTTGTTCATTATGTACCAGGATGACTACATAAACAATATATGAACGACGTAGACCCCATTCTTGCTATAAATTATGGCAATTTAGAAAAGAAATTTTGAAATTGTCATGGCAGGATTCCATGAATTACAATGATTGCGGCATTTTTTGCATGAGACACATTGAGTCATATGAAAGTCAAATCAAGGGTTGGAGAAGTGGCTTCGGCGTGAAACAAAAAGTGCGCACACAAATAAAGACCTTGATGATGATATATAGTTGGCGTATCATTGGCTTGGAGCTCAACAAAATCAGGAACAAGGTCCACGAGGACTGCAATAAATGGCTTAGTGGATGAATTTGAAAATGTATACAGATTGTGTAATTAAAATTTTTATATAATTTTACTTGACATTTTTACATTAATGAAAATGTATACATATTGTTTTAAATGAAATTTGATTTTTGTAAATTAATTTGTTTTCAAGACTGTAGCATTTATGTTAAAATGTTTTCACAGGAATGTGTTGGATGTGTTACATGAACATGTAGGTATAACAAAAATAATTGAAGCGAAAGAATCTTCGCTCAATACCGTATCTCTCGCTTCCTTATTACATTGCATCTGGACTAAGAATGTTTCGCTCCATATAGAAGCGAAGCATGCTTCACTTAAAACTGTATTTCCTTAAACTGTTTGGTTAACGTACGGAGTGAAGCTCCCTTCCCCCAGCTTCCACATCAAAAGGAATGAAGATATATTATTACGAGCGAAGCTCACTTCTCTCCGGGTGCCATGTAAGAAGCAATGGAGAGAAGTGAAAGGAGCAAAGCATACGGTGCCCAGGCGTCCCGTTTTTAACACCTTAACGTTCATTTAAAACCCCCAAAACACCCATGAAAAGACCGTTTACCTATCATGTAAATACACTTACACTCATGTATGTAAATACAAAAATTAATAAAAATATAATATTTCTATATTAAAAATTAAATAAATTTATTAAAAATAACATTTGGCGAAGAATACTTCGTTTCAATTACTTATTTTTATATTTAAAGAAATTTGAAAATTTTATTTACGTGGAGACACTTTGGAGGGAAAAATTCTTCGCTTCAATTACTTATTTTTATATTTAAAAAAAGTTAAAAATTTTACATTGCACCTGGACGAAGAATGTTTCGGTCCATTCAGAAGCGAAGCATGCTTCACTTAAAATTGTATTTCCATAATTTTCACATTGTACCTAGACAAAGAATGTTTCTCCCCATACATTATCTCTACTTTCCGTTAAGAGTGTTTATAACTTTACATAGTAAAAAGTAGGTGTAAAAATTAATGCTTCATTTCTAGTTGACATGAACTGCTCAATAGATTTTCATTCATTTGGTCATTATTTACATAAACCTCTCATGCATACATTCTACCTTCTTCATGGTTTCAAATCAAATATACATACAAATACATTTCAGATTTCACATGTAACTGGAATTCGATAGTTGAGATGACAAATGAACAGTGAACGGAGTATCGGCATCCATACTGAAACTTTCGTCCCATTGTTGAGGAGTTGAGAATTGAGTAGTTGTTGTTGGCATTGCATTTCATGGCTGAAACGGTATAACAATGTAAAGGTTGTTAATAAATGAAGAGTAATAACCCAATTATTATTAAAGTAGTTAAGTCAGCAAATTCATACCGGATTTTGTGATTCGCTTGTTTTTCTTGTTGATTTTATTTTTCTTGAGTTCTTCTCTAGTCCACCTTTCCTTCTCTTACCAGACTTTGTTGTCTTCTTAGTTTTGATTCCTTTCGCTTGAACATGGGCACCCTCGGAAGAACATGATACAACTGGTGGAGTTTGCGTATTTATATCCTCTTGTAATTTTTTATCCACAAAAATACACTAGCTAAGTATAATTTCTTTTACATGCCTATATGTGTCATCTCTTTCTGTTGCTTTTGTAAATAAATGCATGGACAAGCCACATAAATCTCTGTATCTTATGTTTTGAAGCTCACTCGGATTAACATTACTATTGTCCACAAGTGGATCAGTTCCAAATAATCCATCTATTGCTGTTCTTGTCCACCTCTTTAATATCAACGCAAGAGAAATCTTCAAAACGTCAATCGTCGTGAAAATCTTTAGACTATGAGCACACAAAATCCCGCCAAATTCAAATTTACAGCAGTTACACTCGATAATATCATCATTCTTATGAATTGTAACTATATGAGAGTATCTCCTAGTGTGGGGGTTATATTATATTTTCTGTGTGTGTCGACATCCTCTAACATTTCTACACCACAATCATGCGACATAAACCATTGTTATTCAAAGTACTTAAATATCTCTAGAGTGTAAACATTACATGCATCCTTTAAGATCAAAATTGGATAGTTCAGACTTGGTTGGCTAGTAATTGATTTGAAATCAGCCTTCAACACATAATATCTTCTTTCGTCGATTAGTCTTTCAAAGTGTTTGAAAAATTCTAAGAACTTGTGTTTGTAGGAGCAATACCTTTTCAATACACTGTTCATGCTCTTACTTCTCTGTGTTGTCGTCATATCAGCAAAAATCATATGCCGTCCATACACTAATGCCCACTTTCGCCTAATGCAAAACATATGTTTCAACTAGTCGTTGTTTTCAAGCCCGTAGTTTGTCAAAATTTAATTTCAAGCTTCAAGAAACTCTATCTCTTCTTCAAAATCATATATACATGAAGAAAAATCCTTCGAAAATTCTCTGAAATTATGAAACACGGAGCTTAGATGTATGGCTGCATTTTAAAATATGTGCCAAATACATAGACGATGATTTATTTCAGGTCATGTAGACGCTAAGGCCTTAGCCATGGTCGCATCTTGATCTGTAAGAATAGTTTTAGGTTTTTTCCCACGCATAGCTTTGATGAAAGTCTCAAACAATCATTCAAAAGTCATAGCAGTTTTATCGTATAATAGAGTTGCACCAAAAATAATAGATTGTTTGTGATGATTCACACCTATAAAAAGCACAACTGGACGACCTTCCTTATTCTCCTTGTAGGTCGTGTCAAAACTAACAACGTCTCCGAAGTATGAATAATCAGATCGCATGTTCGAATCACACCAAAAAATATTCGTTATCAAATCGTCCACATCAAGTTGAAAAACATTATAAAAACCTGGATCATTCGATTGTTTTTTCTACAAATACTTTAATACACCCCCTGTATCCCCAAAATTACAGTCTCTAGTTCTTTTCGTTCGCAAGTAATTTTTATAATCCTTAGGAAGAAAATAAGATTTTCCCTGCCACCGATTTGTTTTGACATTAGAGCATGGGATGCCTTTGGAGGTATTCCCACATGAGTGGCAATCTCGATATGTAAGCGTGCAACTGTAGAAATATTCTTATGGAATCTATACAAGTGAGTTTTCTATGGACTTGTAAGAGGATGACAATGCTCACTTAATAAAATTTACCAATTCAAACTTTCCATTTTCTGCCCTTTTTATCCTCAATTTTGCTTCACAACCGAACCTCGTCAAAGAACGGTTACGTTTTACATAAACATCCCGTTTGTCTTTTACTCGTTCACCCTGTGCACTACAACAAAAAACTATATCCTGTATTTTACCATCTTTGTCAACATGTTTTAAACTGTGCCTTATACCAAACCCTATTAGTTTAGCGTATGATAAATAGAATTCGTAGCCATCTTCTTCACTCTCAAATTCCCGACCTAAATGTGGAATCAAGTTGGCTGCGATGTCCTCCAAAGGTTGGCCGTTTTCTTCGAAATTCAATTGACGACGACAACTAGCAGATTCGCTGGTAAACTATAGATCACAGAGAAAATAAATATTGGTCTCAACAAAACATAAAGATGCTTGTAAAATGAATGAAATATAAGTGAAGAGCGCTTTACTTCACTAGTATTCACAACAATCCTATAAGTGAAGAGCGTTTCACTTCACTAGTATTCACAACAATCCTATAAGCGAAGAACGCTTCAATTCACTAATATTCACAGCAATCCTATAAGTGAAAAGCGCTTCACTTCACTAGTATTCACAGCAATCATATAAGTGAAGAGCGCTTCACTTCACTAGTATTCACAACAATCCTATAAGTGAAGAGCGCTTCACTTCAATATGAATGAAAACATCTTATAGTATTAGAGAAGAGAAACACAAAAATATACCTTAAATCATGATTATCATTCTCGTTCATGTGGATTCCTTCCGATAATAAAGAAGAACAGAACATTTCGAGTCAAGTATTTAAAAAACAAACAAAACGTTATGAAGAAAACTTGAGAAGAAGATGACATTCAAAAACGTACCATTGTCACTCCCAACTTTTAATTTAGGAAAATAGATTGATTATCATGAAGTATAACTCCGGCGAAGAAAAGGTCAACTACCATCAAGTATAACTCAGGCGAAGAAAATGTCGACTACTGCTTCGCAGACAGGAAAGAGAGAAAATCGTACAAAGCTAGACGACATGGCTGCATGGCAGCATTAAATGAAAATAAGTGTTAGGTGGGGTGAAGTGAGGTGACTTGATAAAAATAATTTTTTATTTTAATAATTAAATGAATAACATTATTATAAGTTAATATTAATCAATCAAGCGCTTGACCAGATAGCGAAGATTGCTTCACAATATTTGACAATTGAAAAACATGTATAAAATCACATTTAATTGAGATTTGTAAATACTTAAGGCGCGCTTGTTGCATAGATTGCTATGTATTTAATACAAATTTATACTTTACTTAAAGTAATACATTAATATATGTTCAAAGATTTCATTTTTGGTAATTTTCATATAAAAAACTCTTATTCATATATTAAATTGTATAGATTGCTATGTATTTAATACAAATTTATACTTTACTTAAAGTAATACATTAATATATGTTTAAAGATTTCATTTTTGGTAATTTTCATATAAAAAACTCTTATTCATATATTAAATGAATACTGTTTAAAAAAACTACAATACTAAGAACCAAAAAATAAAATCTGAAATCACGAATATAGCAAACAAATTTCATTAGGAGTGCAAATATTCAGTAATGTCAATGACACAAGTTTATGTGAACAAAGGCTGCAAATCACAAGCAGCAATATATTCAACCAAGCTTGTGTGAGGAACACCATATTCATCGAAATATGCTGACAAAGGATCCACTGCCTCAAATATCCAAATGACTTCATTAACATCGTGCCTCGTCTCATCGTATACTACTATAGTTTTGTCGTCCTTGGGCTCAATAACTGGATTCTCCATTTCTTTAGTCGTACCTCCTCCAGCAGTTACAAACCCTATCAGATCCTGTTTGTAAGCCGGGATGAAATCCACTGCAAAAATAAAAAATAACTGTCGAACAGTTTCAACAGCTGAAAATAAATATAAAACATTTTCAATTATCATGGAGAATGAAGATATAGAGGAGAAATCAGACAAAATTTACATTGTTCAAATACCGCATTCTTCCAGCTCTTGGACCGCCCACAGCCCCATGATTATCTTGATGCACCTCGTACGGTTCCTCATCAACGTAACATTTTGATCTCATTGATGATTTTATCCATGTACAAAAGCAATTGGTATTTAGTTTCATATATGTGAAAATGAATATTGCGTTAAGAGTTCAGACTAATAGAGTCTCACAATCAGTTGTAAGGACCCATCTCCCGTTCAATATTGCCTTCAATACTTTGATAGTTTGACCACATCCACCATTAGTATTGGTGGAAGCTATGACGTGGGTTACATTGTCTCGCCACCTCATTGTCACCGTGGCACCATAGGTGTTAGCGTATTGAACCATCAAGTGTTGTGTAAGAACAATAATATTATCTTAGACAAACATGATGAAAACTTATACAATATGAACAAAATGGATATAGATCAAGAATAGTACTATATCTTCACTTGTTAATTGATTTGGACATAAAATTCAGTCTTTGCCAAAAGTGTTTTGGAAGATTGCGTTGTTAGTTGCCTGCACATGAAAAAAACAGTCTTTGTTAATAAATACTAGGGTTTCGTAGAAATAATATACACAACCCTAACCCTATGTACATTTTCCTAAATACGAAGGATTTTCATTTAACGTGACATTTTCGTAGTAGGGTTTCCTAAATATGAACGAGATAACGACCTCCCATAACATAATAAAGGGTTTAGTGGTTTCATAATCCTAAATATGAAAAGTTTACTATTTTGGTGTACGTACCATTGTCGAGAAGTGAAGATCTTGCTTTTGGTCTGGTCGACGGGGAGCCAGATGCGAATCGTCGTGAAAGAAGGCAGAATCTTGAAGAGAGAAAGATGAATCGGGCGGAAATATTTATAAAATAATCATATTAAGGTTTATATATTAAAGTTGTTAATCAAGGTGAAGTATGGATCGCTAATTAACTCTTGAAAGAGGTATGCTTCACTGAAAAGTGTCTCTCCATGGCACCTGGGCGAAGAAGTCTTCTCTCGAAAAGCGTCTATTCATTCCATTTTATATGGAACTTGGGCGAAGAAGTCTTCTCTCGAAAAGCGTATATTCATTCAATTTTACATGGCACCTGGTCTGGGCGAACAAGTCTTCTCTCGAAAAGCGTCTATTCATTCCATTTTACATGGCACCTGGGCTGGGCGAACAAGTCTTCTCCTGAAAAGAGTCTATTAATTCCATTTTACATGGCACCTGGGCTGGGCAAACAAGTCTTCTCTCGAAAAGCGTCTATTCATTCCATTTTACCCCGGACTTGGGCGAAGGAGTCTTCGCTCGAAAATATTCTATTCGTTACATGGCGCCTGGGCGCAATATTCTTCGCTAGATTCTATAGACCTATAACATAATTGAAGCGAATAATTCATCGCTCCAAAGCGTCTCCTCGTAAATAAAATTTACATCAAATATTTTTAAATATAAAAATAAGTTATTGAAACGAAGTATTCTTCGCTGAATGTTATTTTTAATAAATTTATTTAATTTTTAATATAGAAATATTATATTTTTATTAATTTTGATATTACATACATGAGTAAGTGTATTTACATGATAGGTAAACGGTCTTTTCATTGGTGGGTTGGGGTTTTACATGAAAGTTAGGGTACGTCAGTACTAAAATAATTGAAGCGAATAATTCATTGCTCCAAAGCGTCTCCTCGTAAATAAAATTTTAAAATTTTTTTAAATATAAAAAAAAGTAATTGAAACGAAGAATTCTTCACTCCAAAGCGTCTCCTCGTAAATAAAAATTTAATTTTTTTTAAATATAAAAATAAGTAATTGAAGCGAAGAATTCATCGCTCCAAAGCGTCTCCTCGTAAATAAAATTTACATAAAATAATTTTAAATTAAAAATAAGTAATTTAAGCGAAGTATTCTTCGCTGAATGTTATTTTTAATAAATTTATTTAATATTTAATATAGAAATATTTTATTTTTGTTCATTTTGGTATTTAAATACGTGAGTAAGTGTATTTACATGATAGGTAAACGGTCTTTTCATGGGTGGGTTGAGGGTTTTAAAAACGGGGCTCCTGGGCGGCGTAAGATTCGCTCTTTTCGCTTCTCTCAATTCCTCCTTACATGGCACCTGGAGAGAAGTTAGCTTCGCTGGTGACAACATATCTCGATTCCTTTTGACCTGGAAGTTGGGGAAAGGGAGCTTCGCTCCGTACGTTAACTAGACATTCAGTTAACAGCGTTTGGGGTGAACCCGGAATGAAACCCACGTTCCGGATTCTCTCTCGCCCCTCTTCAATCCAGCTTGATTTATTAATATAATAATCATCCTGCAATCTGATTGGTCCGCAATAGGGGAACACGGCAATCGGTAGTAGAAGATCCGGATTGCCATAATCTATCTATCTATATATATATATAATGATGCTTAATTTTTAAAGTGTTTGGATTGCGGGGTCGAGAACTGTGGTTAATTTAGATATATATGTGAGAATAAATGAATACTTTGTTCGGATTGTGGGTTGACTCGCCCATAAACTTAGACCGGTTAAAAAAATTAAAAATATTATAGGTATGATTCAAACTTGCAACCTAACAAAACAAGTACAACCCTTTAACCAACTAGACTAATAACATTTTATATTTTAAATTCAACACCAAATTTTAATGAACGCGGTGGTTAATCAATAGTTTTTAATCGGTCATAATTCTCTTTTGACTCTGCGGTATAGATTTCACTATTATTAGTGAGCAATAATGGAATAATTCCGTCATATTTATAGAGATAGAGAACATAATTCATATGGATATAGTAAGTCTCGCATGAGCTACTTTAATGTTAATCTTTACATTTTCCCTTTCACTCGTAGTATAGGGAAAAAGTGGACTCTACAGTTCAAACTAAATGAGTTGAGGAATCAAACTGTATCAATTGTTTTAGAGATCGTTCTGCAATATGAGAGTAAATAGATACTTGAGTCGGATTGCGAGTGACCTTCCCATAAACTTTATACGGTTAAAAATGAAATTAAAAATGTTATTACATTTTTGTAATATTTTTTCACGATTTTTTATATTATTAATCGTGCAAATGCACGGGATATATAATAGTTATTTTTAATTAATGTAAATAATGACTTTTCCATTGCCTTCATAATCAGCATTTAGGTTGAGTCGTGTTTGATTCCTTCCTATTTTTACAAAATAAATAAATCAATAATATAATCAAAATATTTATTTTTGATTTATTTATTTGGTTTGATTTATTTAATTTGTCTAATTAATTATATATTTTTTTATCTTTTATTTAAATAATTGTTAATTTAATTATCTTATAATTCGGTTGATACAAACCCGTTTTCTAAATTAATTATTTATTTTAATCTCATAGAATGAGTCCCTATAAGAATTTAGAAAATAGTTTTAATGGTTCAGAATAATTTTAAATTATAAATCGGATACAAAATGAGTTTAATAGTAAAATAAGAGGCTTGTCATTACTGTAGAGATTGAAGATTATGCTGTGAATTTTTTTTTATCCAACTGTGTATTATTGTCATTTGAGCATATAAATATGTATCCTTCTATTTTACTCTATTTTTCTATTTTCTGAAAATCCAACTTGACATGTGCATTATTTCTTTAAATGACTTTGAAGTTGGGCCTATTCTTATTATAGACAATTGTTAAATTAATTCATTAAATGACTTTGAAGTTGGGCATATTCTTATTATATACAATACTTGAATTATGATCTGAGAATGCTTACAGAAAGTAACTCATTGATGTCTTAGAAAATCCACTAGGCATATTATTTTTACATATTTTTGTTTATTTTCTTTGATTATATTAATCATCATTGTTGAGATTTGGTTGAGATTTTAGTGTTATACACGACATTGATATTGATAAATTTAAAAATGACAAGCATAACGAAATTACCAACAAAAGATAATAGAAAAAAAAAATTAAATATACTTACCATAGCAGAAGCATGCAATTATTTAAAGTACAACGAAAAGTCAGTAATTAATTCTTTTAATAATATTTTCAATATATATAGTATAAACAAAAATTATAGTTATCATTTCCAACATAAATTGAAATATGAAATTTTTAGAAAATACGATTTGATATGTCTATGTTACGAAGACGTCTTTGCTAAGACTCGTACAAGGAAGACAAATACATTGATCCTGATGTGCAATTAAGATTGATAAGTATATATAATAATTTAATTGTCTTGTTAACAACACAATTAATATATTTACTTATAAGATAAGATGTCTGAAATTAGAAAAGAAAATCCTTTAATATTTTATTTGAATTTGGCTGAAAATGTATTTGGTCCTCAAATCATGAAAATGTAATTGGGATAGAAATGGGAGGGACACATTCACAATTTAGAGGTGCTCAATCTCTTCTTCTAGCTGAAGTTAAATATTAACCTATGATCATAAATTAATATAAAATAATATGACATCACTTTAAAAAGGTTAAAAATTGAATAAGTAAGGAGATTAGTAGAAAGAGAAGCGAATGAAGAAAAAATATTAATAAAAAGAAAAGTTAGTTATGCTAAAATATTTGCTAAGCATATTGAAATGGAGAAAATGATGCAAGATATGATATAACGATATACATGAAGATCATTTACCTTCAACTTAGTTAGACGAGGTTTTTTTTTAACTATCACATTTTTTTATGATATATTAGATTTTGATAATTTATTAGATTTATAACTGTATTGTTTAGATGATTTTATATTCAGAAATATGTCGTTGGTTTAACTTATAGGATATCTAAATTGTTTTAACTTGTTAATGAAAGGTTAGTGTTTAGACTAGATGAAGTGTGGATTATCTATAACATTATTCGGTGTTAATTTTAGGTTTAGTTAATGGCTTGTCAGTATCATATTTTAATGTAATGATTTTTTGGATGTAATAAGTTTTTATTTAAAATATATATATAATTTTCAATATTAAGATTTTACTTATAAAAGATAATGGGTATCATTAAGATTTGTATATTA